>NC_056747.1:1286558011-1286573011 GCF_019279795.1 Protopterus annectens
GTTGCTATTTGACATATGACATATGTGGTACACTAGCGATGAAATATGCCAGTGGCACTAATAAATATATAGGAATTGCTAAGAAATATAGTCTTAAACTATATAATACCAATGCCAAAAACAAATTAGTAGCATTCATACCACTAAAATATGACTTTTTGAATTAAAAGAAAACTATAAGATTACTGGTAAATGACAATATAAATGTAACATTATATTCATTGTTACAGATACTTTCTGATTTAATCAACTTGTGGCATGGTTAACTGATGCATATAATGCTTAACATTTTTTTTTATGTATGTATGCATATATGTGTGTATGTATGTATGTGTGTATATGTATATGTGTGTGTATGTGTATGTATGTATATGTATATATATGTATATATATATATATATATATATATATATATATATATATATATATATATATATATATATGTATATATATATATATATATATATATATATATATATATATATATATATATATATATATATATATATATATCTATAGGTAGACCATTACAATAAATTTGATACCTATGAATGCCACTCACACTATAAGGGAGATAGCAAGCATATTATTTTTAAGATGCATAACCGTTATTGCTACACAAAAGATATATTAAAATAAAAGATTTTCCTTTACAATTTAAATAAAACCAAATAGTTAAGTATTAAATCTATGTATAGTTGTGTTGCCTTAGTGTTTTATAAAATATTAAAAATAGATAAAGACTGTATTTAAGTAATCTGTAAAGACAAATACATGTATACTTAAAAGATATATAAGATACTTTTCATTATAAAACTACCATATGGCGGGGGCGGGGGAGGATGCTGAAATGCAGACTTAGAGAGATCGCTTGAATGATTAGATCATTCAAGGATGAGATGTTTTTTCTCATGGAGGGGTTTGGTGGTTGTTTATCTTATATTGTTCTCAGTTATGATCTTGTAATTTACTTTTATTGGGTGTCTATAATCTATTGTAATATTGTTGGAAGAAGAAAGAACAAGTCATTCTCTTCATGTACACACATCTACACATTGTTAGGAGTATATGAATATGGATAAAAGCAAAGCTAATATAAATCCAATTGCAAAATGTATATCTCTTAATGTAAATGGTTTAAATAATAGCTGCAAAAGGGGAAGTCTTTATAGATATTTAAAGCTATGTGAAGCGCAACTAGAATTTTTACAGGAAGCACACCTTACACAGGAAGACATAAATAAAATAAACAATGAAACTTATACAATACTAGTAACTTCCACCTATAATCAGAAGCGAAGGGGAGTAGCAATTTTGTGGAAAAACACTACTTTAATGCCTAAAATCATAGACACGTTCCATGACAACTCAGGAATGTTTTGTCTAGTGACAATATCTATCAATGAAATGATATATACATTAATGAATATTTAATGGATACCAGGACTAGGTGTTAGAGTGGCCAAACAACACTTAGAAGACATTGTACAATATACCAAAGGCAATTTAATCATAGCTGGAGATTTCAATTGCATTATAAAAGAAACTGACACAAATACTAAAACTACACGTAAGAGATCACCTTTAACAAAGTTGTTATCTGAGTTTGTTGAAACTTTTAATATAGTTGACATAAATGAGTATGCTATCCCAGATTTACTATTCTTTACACATTTTTCCCATAGGCATAATACATACTCTAGAATAGATAGAGTATACATAGCAAAGGATTTAACCTCTAAATTAAATAAAGTCAAGACAATTTCATGTCCATTTTCGGACCATAACACCATAACGTTTGAGATAGACTTATGTTTCAAGAGAAGGATATCAGTAACAAGAATACCATCTTACGTAACAAATCTCAAAGATTTTAAGGAATTTTATATTAAAGAGACACAAACATTCCTAGATATCAATCTTACAAAAGCTGTATCTGAAATATATATATGGGATGCATTGAAAGCATACCTATATGGAAGAGCGGTGGGATGGTATAAAAATAAACAAAAACAGTGGAATAAGGAATTAATGGAATTACAGTCAAAAGTAGATAATTTAAAGCTTAATATTCAAAATGGAAACACCAACTTAATAAAAGAACTAGAAGATACTAATAAAAAATACTCAGAGACGCTACACCACAAAACAATGATCAACTAAGAAAAAATTAAACTATGTTACTATTCAATGAACCCTAAAAACCAACAAAAAATAGCAAATAGGACTAAAAAGATTATTAAAACAAATCAGATGAAGGAAATACATAATATAGAAACCAAAAAGAAAGTATCTGATTTAGAAGGAATACTAGAAGCTTTTAGGCTATTTTTTTCATAAACTTAATAATCAAAATGAGAAAACAGAAACACATTCAGCATTGAAAGCTTTTCTCAAAAACAATGTTAAAGTTAGGTTATTAGAGGAGCAGGTACAACTAATAGATAAACAACAATGACAGAACTTAAAGCTGAAGTAAATAAGCTAAAATTAAATAAAGCTCCAGGTATAGATAATATCACCTCAGAAATGTTTAAATTAATATCAAGTGAGGCTTTGCTGTTGTTATTGAATGTCTTTACATCAGTTAAAAATGGTAAAGACATTCCTCCTTCTTGGAAGTACACATTAATATCACCAATTCTGAAACAAAATAAAGATCCCAGTGAATGTTCATCATACAGACCCATTTCACTTCTTAATATAGATTATAAATTTTTTATGGCAATACATGCTGCTCGAATAAAACAACTACTACCACTTTTGATAGAGGAGGATCAAACCGGTTTTATAAAAGATAGGAACACTTATGACAACATTAAAAGAATTATTTCCTTAATTGATTATATAAATGTCACAAAAAACAAAATGAATGTTATTAGCTTAGACATAAAAAGCGCATTTGATTCAGTGAACTGGGATTATCTGTGGTTAGTTTTAGAAGAATATGGCTTCTCGAACAACTTCACTTTGTTAATAAAATCATTATATGAAAAATCATTGGCTTATATAAAACTGGGATCTTGTCTTTCTAAATCTATTAAAATAACTAAGCGCACAAAACAAGGCTGCCCTCTTTCTCCATTATTGTTTGCGCTAGTCATTGAACCCTTAGCAAATAATATATGTATGGGTAAAAATATTGAAGGAATACAACTAGACAACAGCCTAGAGCTTAAAATTCAACTTTTTGCTGATGATATTTTAATTACCTTAAAAATAATAATAGCTGTTTAAAAGCATTATGGGACTCAATTCAAAACTTTCAAAACTTTTCAAGTCTTAAATTTAATGAGAACAAAACAAATGTATTGCTTATAAATACTAATAAAAAAGATCTAAATAAAAAATACCATAAATATATCTCTACCGATAATATAATTAAATACTTGGGAATTATAATAACTAACAACCTAGATACTACAATTGAAACAAATTATAAAGAGACCTTAAATAATATTAAAAATATAATACAAAGATGGAATAAATTCTTCTTTTCAATGGAAGAAAGGCTTTATATAATTAAAATGATCATATTTCCAAAAATTCTTTATGTCATACAAGCTTGTTCTTTGCCACCAGCTAAATCACACCTAAAACAATTAAATGATTTAATGGTAAGATTCCTATGGTATCCAAAAAAAACAAGGATAGCTATGAAGTATCATCTAGATGATTGGGATATAGGTGTCATAGGTTTACCAAACATAGAAATATATTTGCATTCATCCATTATTAAAACAATATCATTATGGCTAAATACAAAATATACATCAAAATGGAAGCTAGTTCATGAGAGAATCTGGTTAAAATCAGGATTTGTAGTAGCAAATAAGTATACAGATTTCGTACCAAACAATTTTCTATGGCTGATGAAGGAATATATGATGATACATAAGAATAAAAATATAAGTTCCAAATACATTACTTATACATTAAACATTTTCCAAAATCTTATTAATAGCAATCCTGATATTAAAGCATGGTCATTTCTTTTATATCCAGTAGCGTACACACAAGATAATATAATAACATTTAATATGGAAGTAGTCAACATGCTTAAAGAAAAGGGATTACTATATTGGCTCAATTGCTAAACTCTGGAAAACCTCTGACAATAGACCAGATTAAACAGAAATTAAATATGGAAGATAGTTTGTGGTTACATGTACAAGAATTAAGACAGTATATATTAAGCAAACAAGAAACAATGCAACCATCAATAAAACAAAATGTTCCTAACCTTATAGAACATATAATATTACTAACGAATCAACCCATTACTGGAAAGGGATACTTATCATCTATTTATAAAACAAACAAAAAAATAAAAATGCATAATAATGACAAAATATGGAATTATTATACATCAGTTAATGGACATGTGCCAAATGACAGAGATACAAAAACTAATTCTTCTCTCTCCAAAGCAGACATCACTTTAATTACATTGGAGACTTTTTACATGGCAATTCATACACAGATCTTATGTATCCCCTCATAAAATGGAACTTATGTTTAAGAAAAATATTGGCTACTGGAGATGTGATTTATCAATAAAAGCAGACTGGCAACATATGTTCTATGAATGCCATTTGATTAAACCATATTGGGATAAAATAAATTATTTTCTGCAAATGGTATTCAATGATAAATTCCAGATTTCCAAATCTATTATTTTGTTTAATGCACCCGACTGTGTGCCAAGAACAAAATATGTAATCTTATGGACTCTCCTAGCTATTGCAAGGAAGAACATTACATCAAACTGGAAATCCAAAGCTTCTCCAACTTTTAAGCAATTCATGAATATGGTGTCAGCAGTATCGCAATTGGAAATGAACACTATTAAAGGAAGAACTGAAAGAACTACATCATTATACGTAGCATGGCAAAAAGTAACTGAAATGCTGGAGAATAATAACTGCAGCAGATTATAATCAGGAAACAATTGTATAGAAAGTCAATTATATGTCAACAATAGACATCCTTGTAAATACTTTATTTTGGTTTTAATGTTTGATATCTGTTTAGAGGTTTTAGCCTACCTTTTTAAATAATTTGTAAATACTTCATTGTCATAAATAACCTGCATTCATGTTTTCTTGTTTTTGGAAATGAATAAAAATATTTACAAAAAAAAAAAAAAGGTTGTTGCAGATCTATGGCCCACTTAGCACAGGTACTTCTTAAAAACATCATTGCACTATGCAATCAGGGGAATTACTTCATGAATTCATAGGTAAATACTAAGCAAATCAGTCTGTAGATTATTGCACAATTAGCCAGTAACCAAGGGTGAGAATCAAACCCTGTACCTTGTGGCAAAAATATTAATCATTATGCTAACCCCCAACCCCTAAGATTACTATACCAAGGGGCACCTGAATTTGAACAATGGACCTTTTGATCTGTAGTCTGATGCTCTACCACTGAGCTATACCCCCATTTGGATAGTCCTTATGGTTTTCCCACATAAGGTTGGAAACACTTAGGAGGTGGGCATGCTATGCATACATTGAGAGACTGTCACTCAGTTCCCTGACTGATGTAGGCCTGCAAGTGGTCCTACCACCTTAGAAACTGATGTTTGTTGAAAGGTCTTCAGGTCTCAACCAGTGTACACTAATGATGTACTCATTTTGTATATAATATTATTGAATGAAAGATCATAATGTATTTTCTGCTCTTTGAGGTAAGGTTGTGACTGAAAAGGGTCAACAGACCAGTCCACTTACCTGGTGAACAAATAGTAATTAAGTTATAAATAAATACTATACACACCCATGAGACACGCATTCCTCCTTTCGCTCAGAGAAACAGGTAAACAGCCACTGACCCATCATTCGTCTCCCTCCACAGTTAGCTCCAGAACAGCCTGGATCACCTTTTAATCCTGTCATCTGAATAACTCAGGGTTTTATATCCCTTCTGTACAGCACCCTCTCAAATAGAAAGTTAAATGCTCTAGCAATAATTCATGACAGGGTATGGGTAATGCTTGGTTTAGCTGTGGCTAGGTACGGCTTAATTATGAGAGCAAAGTGAAGCCCCCTTAGAGTAAAGTGAAACCCCCTTAGAGTAAAGTGAAGCTCCCTTTAGAGTATTTATATCATAAACCCTGCTATAAAAAATAAATTCCTTATCATTTTAGATAATTACATTGCATTTTAGAACTTCTTTGCTATTCCATCTTTTCATGCCATCTTGGATGTCTGGGGATGACTTCTATATGTACTGCTCATGTGCAGCATATGCTCATTCTAGCACTTTCTCAGCACATTAGATTAAGTGTCCTCACTGCTATATTTTTTAAAGTAAATCAGAAGTACACAACATACTGCTGGTTATGTTATGATGCTTACAGATTCTTAACATCCTGCTGGTAGATTAATATATATATATATATATATATATATATATATATATATATATATATATATATATATATATGTGTGTGTGTGTGTGTGTGTGTGTGTGCGTGTATGTATATTTATTTATTTTTATTTATTTTATTTTACATTTGTTTACCAAGAAAGTCCAACTGGACACATGTCCTTTTTCAGCGGAGGCCCGGAGAGAAAAGCTCCTGATACAACAGTGCATTACAGACAAGAAACAAAGATCTGTGCAACTATGATAACATTTATAATGAGTTTTAGAGATGCTTAACAGAAAAATTCTGATCAGTTACATAAATGTACTTTATACAGTTCCATAAAGACTAAGGTCCTAACAATGAAGGATAATCATAGCATTTTACATTCTTTTAATTGTCGGATAGTGCAAGCTTGAGATTTGTGATAAGACGTAAAGTAGAAGTAAAATAGTAGTCGAACTGGAGAGGAGCACGTTTAGATGGAGCATCAGTTATCAGCCAGGGGGTGTGCATGGGCAGATCTATTTGCTAAGTAGGTAGTTTTTTAGGGATGGCTTAAATATTGTTAGAGATGATGTGGAGGTAAGATTAGATGGTAGGGCGTTGCAGAGTTTACCTATATAGTTTGAGTAGAGGGACTCAGGTGCTTGATTTTTGGCTATAGGAGTTTGTACTTGTTTTTTGTTGGAGGATCGGAGGAATCTCGTAGTAGCATAGGGTTGTAAAAGAGTTTGTAGGGAGGGTATTCTATCAGGCTCTGAGAGGATTTTGTGGGCCATAGAAAGTTGTATATAGTGTAGGAGTTGTGGAAATACTAATCAATTGAGTTGCTTGAGTGCAAGGCAGTGATGAGTTCTAGCTGAAGAATTAGTGGCGAATCTTGCTATTTTATTGTAGCAGATTTCCAGTTTTTGCAATTCAGATTTCTTGAGGTTAGTAAGAATGGGTACAGCATATAGTAAGGTGGAGTGTAGATGAGTTTGGGCAATGGCTATTCTGGTATTATTTGTGAAAACGTGTTTGTTCCTATGTAAGGTACCAAATTTTTTGTGTACCTTTTTAACTGCCTGATGTATGTGAATATCAAATCTGAGTTTATGGTCAGTTTTAATTCCTAATAGTTTTTTGTGAGAGGGAGTTATGCAGGTTTTGTTATGGGAGGTAATATGGAAAGTATTAGGGGAGGGTGGAGTTTTGTTAGGTGAGAATATTAATAGTTTGTTTTTTTGGGGATTTAAGATTAAGTTACCATTAGTTAGCCAGGTCTCTATTTCCTGAAAGGCTTTGTGGGTAAGTGATTGCAGTTCTAGTAGGGAGGGTGCAGAGCATATCACAGTCGAATCGTCTGCATATTGGATGAGAGATGCATGAATGGTTGCAAAGTGGGGATCGTTAGTAAACACAGAGAATAGGAGTAGGCCTAGAATGGAGCCTTGGGGGACTCCGAGTTCAACTGGTAATAAGGGTAAAAGGGTCTGTTGCCATGAGAAGGCTTGTTGATGCCCTGTGAGGTAATCTGTGAACCATGAAATGGTGGAGTTACAAAAATGGAGGTCTGAGAGGGCACTGATAAGGTATGTTATGACATCTGCTGTTAGCTTTAAGTATTCTGTGGGTAGACTGTCGGCAGATAGTGTAGTAGACTTTAGTTTTTTTAAGAGTTTTTTAATGCTATCAGTTGAAACTGCTTGCAGTGAGAAGCTGACTGTTATGTTAGAAGTGGTTATGGAGGGTTTATTAGTTGATGATGTTTGATTTTTAGTTAGTTCAAGGATGGTTTCTGTAAAATATTTCTTAAACTGAGTCGGTATATTTTCTGAATCTTTGGTGGTGGGCAGGGGGTTCCTGATTTCCCTGGGTTAAGGATATCATTTATTGTGGACCAAAATGTTTGTGGGTTTTGGTGATGTCTGGATTTTATTTCAGTGTAATAGTTAATTTTATCTATTTTTATCTGTTTTTTAGCTTTATTCCTAAGTTCTCGATATGATTGGAATGAGAGTTGGGATCTATTTGTTTTCCAGGTAGACCAAGCCGTATCTCTAAGTGTGAGCAGATTTAGCGTATCTTTACTTAGCCAAGAGGTATAGTTAGCTTTGACACGGATATTTCTAATAGGTACTTGTGAATCTAGAATATTAAGGAAAGTAGTACTGAAGTAAATTACTGCGTCTTACAACTGAAGGATTTTTAAAGGTGTCCAGTTGCAGTGTTTGTGTATCTCTGTGAGTTGGTGGGGGTTTAGTTGCTTTTTATTTCTTATTTGTAGGAGGGGGGCTGTTTAATTTGCACTGTTTTCTTTCTAACTAGATAAGTGGGGAAATGATCACTTTGGCTGTCAGGTAAGCAGCCTGATAGGGGGTAAAGGGCTGCTCTGTTTGTTAGCATCCAGTCTAGGGTGGACTTTCTGTCTGAATATTTATTAACCCTTGTGGGTAATTGGATGAGTTGAGAGAAACCATGTAGGTTAATATGAGCTTTGGGTTGTGGGGAATTGCATTCTGACCAGTCTATATTAAGGTCACCCATTATAAGTGTTTCTTGAGGAAGGTTATTGCAACACCAGTGTAATAAGTTTTCCAGTACTGAACTATTATCTCCTGGTGGCATGTAAAGAACTATGATATATATATTTTTATTTGGGTTGACTTTTATTTTGGCATATAGTATTTCAGAATTCTCAATTTCAAAGGTTTATTCAGATAGTGTTTCTATGGTGAGGTGGTTTTTATAGAGTAGTGCTACATCACTGCCCTTTTTCTTTATTCTGTTAGAACGTATAATACTGTAGCCTGGGGGGAGTATTTCATTACTTTTGGTGTCCGGTTTTAACCAGGTCTCTGTGAGTAGAGCAATGTCTGGTGAGTAGTCAGCTAAGTTGGCATGGAGGTCATAAAGTTTATTGTTTATACTTCTAATGTTCATGTTCAGAATTAATATATCAGTTTTGTCAGTCCAGGGAATGATTGATGGCAGGTTGTTGTTTGTTTGCTGACTAGGGTTGTATGTTGAGGCTGAGGGAAGGTGGGTTGGTCCTGGGTTTCGATGCATGTCACCACATAGGGTTAGCCTAGATAAAGTTAGGATTATGTGTTTTAGGTATTTGGAAAAGTTTTTGTAATCATCTAAGGATATAGTGGTTAAGGATATAGTGGTTACATCTGAATATATGGGTCTACTTTGAATATATGGGTCTACTTTGATTCACTGAAAACTCATTTCAATGAATTTTAATTCACCCTCAAAAAATTGCTGAAAGCTCAAATCACTGGTAACTCATTTCACTGAATCACATTTCACTGAATGTTAAGTACTGTTGGGCAAATAAAACGTGCATGCCCTTTTCCCCAATGTAGTGCGATCCTGGAGTTAGTATATATAGTTAGGGGGTGGCGGATGTAGACCTCCACATACTTAGCTTTTATATTTATGAACCTGATTTCACTGAAAGCTAACAATATAAAACCAAATGTAGTGACCCCCACACACCCCCTAACTATATATACTAACTCCAGGATCGCACTACAGTGGGGAAAAGGGCATATACATTTTTATTTGCCCAACAGTACTTACATAGGTTCATAGGTTCATAGGTAGGTACTAGGCTATTGGCCCTAGGGCCTATGTAAGCTAGCCAAAAGGTACCCTGGCTTTCAACAATCCTTCACTGAAACTGTCTAGGAAGGCCACTAACTTGAAACTTGCTGTAGTCACCCAAAATACAAAACATTAACACCGACCCGGCATTTTGCGACAAAAAAAGTTTCTGACTGACTGTCTTACTGGATGGGATTCATTACTCCACTTAGTGGAAAATATGGTAGCTTTAACTTTTATTTTAGTCCCTACAGCTACAGGAATTTGTATTCTTTTTTATTCTGTTTTGTTACCAGACCTTTTCCATGAGTAATAATAGATTACAATGAGTACAGTGCTTGTTTTGTCAAATGAGCATGTGTTTTTGAATGTTTCATTTAGATTGCAATTAATAACCAAGTAAAAAACATTAAGTACAACAGATATTTTTCAAGAGCTGCTGAGTAATGCATATGACTAAAATGGAGACTGACAGAATAAATAAAGTTTATTGGATATGGCCTAACAGCTTTACCCATGGTGTGTACCACCACACCTGTCTTATAATACCCAACTGGCATTTGATGGCCATACAACAATATATCACAAGCTCATGGGTTCATAGGGTCACAAGCTTTTTGCTAGGCAGTTTATCTGGTATATCATTTGTAACCTAGCTTCTGCAAATCCCACTAGATGCTACGTCTTTCCATAAGGGCTAAGGGGACGGACCAGGAGTGAATTTACAGTTACCCACCCACTTGTCTAAGTTGTATCTGAAGAACATTAAGGAGCTACTTTGCTTAATATAAAGGGGAAGTCTACTGCAGGGGAGTTGAATTCTTTGAGAGAGAGGTATTTATTCTGTTTAGTTTTGCTGCAGTGAAGGATTATGTCTCTTGTGTAGGTGTTCATGATGTTACAGGTTTAACAAACAACATGGAGATTGTGCAGAACAGGGGCATTTGAGACTTTGTAGGCCAGGAAGTGGTCATCCCATGGGAATCTGTATGAGGGTGCAGGACTGGGTCGTTTGTAGCTTTGCAGGTCAGGGAGTGGTCATCCCTTGGAAATCTGTAATAGACTGCAGAACTGGGTCATTTGAGGCTTTGTAGGCCAGGGTATGGTCATCCCATGGGAATCTGTATGAGAGTGCAGGACTGGGCCATTTGTGCCTTTGTAGGCCAGGCTGTGGTCATCCCATAGGAGTCTATATGAGACAGAAAAGAGAAAAAGTCTTTGAAGGCATTCGGCATAGTACATACAACTCAGTCTTTCTATTGTCTCAGTGAGAACGCATTGAGGCTGTTCATTTTCAATTGTGTTTAGACTGCTACATGCCAAACAGAGCATTATATTCTATTATGGGCCTATAAAGGAGAAATTGAGACGATTGATAACGTCAATGGACCTGGAAGATAACATGCTGCAATAGGTATAATGGTTTTCAAATAACAGTAGCTATATGATGGCTGAAGGAGAGTTCATTATCTACAAAATTGCCCAGGATCCTAATAACCAAGTCTATATTTTTTTGGGGGGGGGGTTGTTTACATGGTAGGTACAGGGGGACACATGTTTTACAAAAGACACAATACTACAATTTTTAGCGTTTAACTTTAGACCATGGTTCTGGCTGCACAGATTTGTACATATTAGGCCCTCTTGGAGGATAGAGGAGTCTGCCAGAGAGTTGATGATAGCTCAAAGTCTGCAATTGTCTGAAAACCAGTTCAGCTAGGCTCTTGACATCATTTTGACATTGGAGAAGTGAATGCCCAGAAGGAGGAACCCTAGTAAAGATCCTTGGTGACCCCACTAGTAATGAGCCTTTTAGAAAGAGTGTATTCCCCATATAAATTGCCTGAGTTTGATCTGTGGGCCAGTTTGTCATCCAGCAGTTCATGTATGGGTTTACATTTAGCTTAACTTCTCACTAATGTCTGAGTGTTGAATGGTACTGAAAGCCTTGACCAGGTCATTGTAAGCTGTGTGCACCGAATTGTCCATGCCTAATGCTTCAGTGACATTTTCAAACAAGTCTACCAGGTAAAGCAGACAGAATTTTCCTTTCACAGAGCAAAACCAGTTTGCCAATATCTTTGTGTATGAGTTCTATAATGATGTATTCCAGTATCTTACAGATGAGGCCGGTAAGGCTTATTGGTCCAAACTTTCTAGAATCAGTGGTAGAGCCACTCTTTTTGAAGGAGAGGACAACAGCTCTTTTGCATACTTCTGGCATGAAACCAGTTGAGAGGCTGAAGTTAAACCGACTCAGGATCAGGTCAGTGAGACATTGTTTCATACAGGTTTCATAGAGCTAGCACCTTTAGTTTTGGAAAGTGTTTTCAGGGCTTGCTCAAAGGTGATCTTTGGGATAGTTTAGACATGATGGCATGCACAGGGAATCTAGGTGACAACAGGAGAAATCTGAGCTATATGTATCTGCTAGTATGTTGCTTATCTCCTCAAAGGCCACATGAGTGTTATGGCTATATACACATACACACATACAGACAGAGCATTCCCATTGCGGTATTTGTTTATAATATACATACACAGCATTACTTAGTTGGTATCAGGTTATAAGTTATATATCCTGTATTTTAGTTCTCAACCTGCAGACAGAGGAAACAGAACAGAAGGTTCTTGAAAAGGAAGAATATCTAGTCAAAGATGTGGACACATAATTACCATAAAATTTGAATACCAAATAGCATATTACTGTCCCCATTTTCAGAAGGACTGTGGGATACTACTTAGAAATACACATAACAAAGAGACAGTAATACAATGATGGAAAATTATAAGGCCTTTGCACCATCTTTATTGCAAGATTAGAATATTGCATTTTCCCGTATCTGCTCGTCTAGATACTCAAGAAGTAGACAGAAGTAGCATTTATTCTAAGCCAAAAATAAAAAAAAACAACCATTTGCATGGTTATCCCTACCAGTTCTTAGCTAATTTCTTGAGAATACCCCATTAACACATCCTAATAATGATACTTAGAACTTTTAATTCTTTTTTTTCATTAGGAACAGAGGCAGAATAGAGTTAGTGCTTTCATAAATGATCACTACATTTTCGGGCTATATAAAAAAATAATTGAATTTTTCTGCCAAGAATAAAAGATGCTGTCAAACAAAGGAGGATCACTTCATAGCAATGATTCTCACTCAAATGACCAACAATCACTTCTTTGGATGATGGGATAGAAAAGACCACATAATCTAATGTTCTTTCCATAAAGAAGTAGGCTTTTCAAGAAAAACGTATGGGACCTCTGACTACCCATAAAATGATCTGTTCCTAATGTGAAAATTGGAACATTGTGACAAAAAGACAAAATCCTTCCAGAGCAATATAGGACAAAATCTAAAATAAGTACAAAGCAAATTTTGCATCAAGAATACAACGTGAGAGCTCTTAGTTTATTACTAATTAATAATTGCAATATAAGAATCAAAATGGCAATGCTCAGATCTGCTCTGAGCTACAACAGAAAGGCATTAAACATACTGATCCCAAGGATATTGACAATATCCTGGCAGATTGATTCAGTGCCAACTTCACCCCCTCTCACCCCCTAAATGCCCCATCCCAATACCGGAAGATTGCCAAATTCCAGTAATAACGGTCACACAGGTAAAAAACGCACTCTCCAAAGCTAAGAATGCAGCATCCATGGGACCAGATGACATTCCGGGCTGTGTACTACATGAACTACAAAACAAACTGGCACCTCACCTAAGTGTCATGTTTAATCATACCCTCACCTCAGGCTTTGTGCCCGCTGAGTGGCGCACAGCTACAGTTATCCCACTCCACAAGGGGAGATCCACCTTGGATCCCGGGAACTACCGCCCCATCAGTCTGACAAGCCTGATCTGCAAGGCCATGGAACGTATTATCATGGAACTTATAAACAAAGACATTATCAACCTTCAAACACTGGACCCCACACAGTTTGGGTTCGTGAAGGGCCAATCTTGGCTCCTGAACCTGATTGACTTCTTTGAATCAGTCTCCAGAGCTGTGGAAAAGCCACATCGCCACAACAGTCAGGAAATCCTTCTATGTTGCACACCTCATCACTAAGGGATTTTCATCCAGAAAAAAAGAGGTAATTCTCCCACTCTACTCATCCCTCATTAGACCCTCATTAGACCCATTATAGAATACAATGCCCCATTTGGTATGTACCTCTCAAGACGTCTGCAACAACTGGAAAGGTCGCAGAATTACCTCACTAAAAGAATCACAGGCCTAAAGCAGATGCCCTATGCTGACCTCCTTAAAAACCTCCAGCTATACTCTGTTGCATGTCGTCTATTCTGAGGTGATCTCTGCTTAACATACAAGGCCATGTCAAACCCAGAGCTGTTGGACATGCTACACTTAAAGAAATCCCAATTCCTCAGAGCCACACGCCCAGGGATCTAAACCTTGTCATCACAATAAATAAAACATGCTGGAGGGATAGGGTCCTGACCCAGAGACTCTCCAGACTCTGGAATAGATGTCAAGCAGAGCGCCTCTTTGGACCTCTTCAAAATGAACCTTGATGATTGGATGGGAGAAAGGAAATTCATCCCGGGGATCATGTCAGTCGTTCTGCTAGACAGGGGTCCAAGGAAGTAAATAGTGTGGAAAGAAATAGCCAGGGAATTGTTATGGCTAGGCTTGTATAGGCCGTAGTGCCGATAGCCTAGTACCAACCAATGAACCTATGAACCTATGGACCTATGGAAAGATTGAAAGGAAAACGTACTAAACCAAAAATAATGATGTAGTCAGTAACTGCAGAACCATACAAATGTGTACTCGCAAAAAAATCTACCATATAAAATGTCAGAAATTCTGAATACATTTTCACTTAGAAAGTATTTGTATTGATTTAAAATGTAGGGTATGGTGCTTAAAACACTAAAAGAAGTGCTGTTTTCATAGAAACTGTCTTTAATTGAATGCTTTTGGGCTAAAACACCATTGTCACTCCACAAATAATGCAGCAAATTGGCTGAGTCCATTGATGCCTG
>NC_056747.1:1286578011-1286595511 GCF_019279795.1 Protopterus annectens
ATCCCAGATGTTATGGTCTGATACAAAGAAAGCATGTGCAGGCAGGGCATCCCAGATGTTATGGTCTGATACAAAGAAAGAGTGTGCAGGCAGGGCATCCCAGATGTTATGGTCTGATACAAAGAAAGCGTGTGCAGGCAGAGCATCCCAGATGTTATGGTCTGATACAAAGAAAGCGTGTGCAGGCAGGGCATCCCAGATGTTATGGTCTGATACAATGAAAGCGTGTGCAGGCAGGGCATCCCAGATGTTATGGTCTGATACAAAGAAAGCGTGTGCCGGCAGGGCATCCCAGATGTTATGGTCTGATACAAAGAAAGCATGTGCAGGCAGGGCATCCCAGATGTTATGGTCTGATACAAAGAAAGCGTGTGCAGGCACGGCATCCCAGATGTTATGGGCTGATACAAAGAAAGCGTGTGCAGGCAGGGCATCCCAGATTTTATGGTCTGATACAAAGAAAGTGTGTGCAGGCAGGGCATCCCAGATGTTATGGTCTGATACAAAGAAAGCGTGTGCAGGCAGGGCATCCCAGATGTTATGGTCTGATACAAAGAAAGCGTGGTCACAGGTCCATAGAAGATTACCTGGCTTTGTATATGTTCCATGCCCGGTAAGAGGAGACTAGTGAGGCTCCGCCTCTATGAAGGAATAGACCCTCATCTGCCTGAGATGTAAGATAGCAGGGTAACACTTTGGGTCCACTCTTGAAGAAAGCTGGTGGAAACTCAAATCTGAGGGTTTTCAAGGTAAGAGAACAAGAAAATGGGATTATTCCTTTAGGGGTAAACACTCACCCTTAGAGATGGTGATTCAGTGAATTTCAAATTTGGAGGACAGAAGAATAAATCTGCAAACTATTTTGAAAGGGATCTGAAGATTGTGTAGGTTTCCTTTCAAGACAGAGATGGAATTTATAGTATAAATGTAATTGCAAGATTCCCTTGCCAATAGCTGCTCTACTTTCAGAGGTGCAAGTCAGTGGAATCTAGATAGATAAATGCAGATTTTGTTGTGCGGGTAAGCAATGTGTATTGACATATGCCATGTGAGATGAAAGCAAATACCTACACATTTAAAGGTTGGAATATGCTTTGAAGGCCTGTCTTGACAAGAGAGGAACATTTTGGAGGGAAGCAGGGGAACGAAATCTGGAAGATGTCTTAAAGAATTACTCTGTCTTCTAATTTATAATAAGTTGTTTATATGTCAACCAGATTAGGACCTTTTGGAGATCCTATTGAAAATCACATTTGATGGTAAGGGCAGAAGCAGAAGTATTGAAGAGAAAAAGATCATCTACATACAAGGTGAATTTAGAGAAATGAAGGCCAGAAAGGAGGAACATAATAAACAGGCTGAAAGAATTACCCAAGAGTAGAGCCTTAAGGGGTGGCAGAATTAGGAGGGGCAGTCTAAGAAAGGGAAGAACTTAGCTTAATTTTCAAACATTTATTATCAAGATAACTTTAAAACCAGGACATAGCATTTTGGACAAAATAAGCTGAGGTAAAGGAAGGAGTTACAACTAACCACATCAGTTTACTGATAACATTGAACGCTCATCCTTAGCTGATATAAAGGAGACTGCTAGAGAAAGAATCAGATTGGGTACTTATTAAGGTAACAAACAAAAAAGTAACAAAAACTGATGAACCAAGAATGGCCAAACGCCAGTGAACGAAGTTGAAGTGTAGGAAGCACCAAAGCAGAGTCCACAATTGTAAAAAGTTGTAAAATCCAAAATAGTTTATTTACACTCGATAACGTTAAACACCAAGCACTCCAAGTGTTTTTCGTCCCAGCCAATGCCGGAACTTCCTCAGACAACCACTTCCTGTTAAAACTACTACTTTTATAACAAACATTTAAAATGTTAATTTGAATAAGAAAATAAAAGGTGTATTGTCCTGTTAGTACTTGAATAAGTGCATTAAACAACAATGATGTTCAATCCTTCACGGTAAAAATGTTGTAGGGAAATGTTTATGGCAAGTGCTTGTACCTGTGGTGCACGCGAATGCGAGTTGCACTGTAAAGCGCTAGCAACTTGCTACAACTAGGATGTGTGCTTACTAATGGGTTTTACTTATTTGAGTGTAAAATCATGTCATGATTTTATGTGTGATGTTTTTAGTTGAACATTTGGCTTTAGAATTAGCGGTGCTGATTATTGCCCGCCTTCCGCATGTTCATACAACATTTTTACCGTGAAGGATTGAACATCATTGTTGTTTAATGCACTTATTCAAGTACTAACAGGACAATACACCTTTTATTTTCTTATTCAAATTAACATTTTAAATGTTTGTTATAAAAGTAGTAGTTTTAACAGGAAGTGGTTGTCTGAGGAAGTTCCGGCATTGGCTGGGACGAAAAACACTTGGAGTGCTTGGTGTTTAACGTTATCGAGTGTAAATAAACTATTTTGGATTTTACAACTTTTTACAATTGTGGACTCTGCTTTGGTGCTTCCTACACTTCAACTTCGTTCACTGGCGTTTGGCCACTTATTAAGGTAAGTCTATGCTAATGTACTGAAAGTATGTATTGCTTACATAAACAAATAAAGGCTTATTGGTGGACAGGCTTTCTGAATAATTTAGCTAAAGCAAACATAATAAAGGTGGATCTATAGTCTGAGAAGCTACTGAAGAGATAGTTTTAGGGAAAGGAGATTAGGGACTCTTTTCAGAGTGAAAGAAAGTTTCTTAACATAAGAAGAGAATTCAAAAGTGACAGAATAAAAGAGAGTTAATATCCATACAAGTTTCAGGAACTGTGAACATATGCAATAATTACCAGAATCAGCACAATGAAGATGATCACTGAGCATATTTCAACTGTTTTAAGTGAAATTTTCTTTAGATAAAAAAAGTAAAGAAAATTTCAAAACATAGGGTAGAGGAAGGAATGTTGCAAAAGGATCTGCAAAAGATGTTGTAACATCCATTTTTAAATATTTCTGGAATTTTCCCAGCACTTCAATCACATCTCTTCAACATTTTGTGGGACTGGACATATGCCTGGATAGTTTTACTCCACAGACATAAGTTTTCTGTCTTCTAATAGACATTTTAACCTTTTTTTCTTAGATCCAAGTACTGGAGTCTAGCTGCAAGAAAACAAGTGTGTATTTTTCGTAATGTTCAAGCCTGATTTCTAAATTTAAGGAATTTAGGAGTCATTTTATATCAGTAAATTTAAGGAAATATTTTTCATATTAAAAGTAGCATTATTAAGTATTACCAGCCTAAGCCATGTGAAGGAGATTTTAAGGAGGAAGTCTGGTAAATGGGAGTTAGCGTGTTGTCTAATAGGTTCATAAGTTGTTACTAGGCTAACGACCACTAGGCCCCTTACAAGCCTAGCCATGCACCCTAAACCATTTGGGGATCTACATGGGGGGGCACATTAGTAAGGAGATAACTAAGGATTTGGGGGGGTATTAGTTAGGCCTACATATACAGTTACTTCAGACATATCTTTGACGGCAAAGATTATAAGACCTTTTTAGGTCTTTTTAATGCCTACTATTTGAAGAATGGTCATTAGGTTTCCAGAAGGACTCAGAGAGCATACATTTTGTTAAGTTTATTAATGATTACTAGATGTAATAGGAAGTAGTTGTTAGTTTGATAATTAGGTCTAGTGGGGAGACATGCTGCTTAAGGCCACAAACAGATAAGCAGTCTAGAGGACTGAACTCTCTGAGGCCAACAAATTTAATGATAATGTCCCTAAGAAGTAACTTATTCATTTGCAGGAGAGAGCTCATGACAGAAGATTTCAAAACTTGCAAAGAAAGTGGTAGCAGGGTGTAACATCCCCACACTGGGCTAGTAATTAAGGAGCCTGAATCCTCACCACTGACACTGGAGAGGGATATTCGCCTGGAATACAAATGGATAGAATGGATAGACGCAGTATTTTCAGATACAGCTGTCTGCACCAAGTGCAATTTCCCTTAGGAGCACATAGGGAACATTGTCAGTCCAGGGTCTGGATTTCTTTATATCTGTCTCCCTCCAGGGCCCCCAAAAGGTTCCTCACTAGCACAGCTATAGAGTTAAATCCTCAGCTGAGTGTCCAAGACAAATCCTCCAACATCCTCTCTGTGCAACCAGTGCTTCATGTTCCTGTTCCAAGTAGCTGACACAAATATACTCTAAGGTCTTTAACAAAGGGTGTCCATTTATACTGTGCAATCTTAATACTAACTCATTACATCCAAGTGATGCCTGCAGGTGCATCTGCAGTTAACTCCTACTGATGCCTCCAGGCATCAAATATTGCTTGATCATATTTGCATCAATAATTCTAAAATCATAATATGTACAAAGTTTTAAAAGATTTCATCTTAAAGCTTATACAATGGCAAACTCAACTGCATTAATATTTGAGCTCTGTCTAGTGCAGGTAAAAATATTAAATGTTTTTATGATATTACTTTATATAGATATAATTTTCATATTTTTCTAAATATCTTAACAACCAAGTAACACAGACAGAACTCCTTAGCCTCATGTGAAAGCTCTCAGCTAGATGAAAAAAATGCTGCTAACAGTATGTAGTACTTGATTGGTTGCAGAGATATTGTAAGTTGTTTACAAAATATTACAAATGTAATAGGTACTGCATTAGACCTAGAACCTAAAGAATACTACCAATATGAAATGGTTTGTGCTGAAGGGTTTGCCATTTATGCGTCTTTCATAACCCCTATGGTTCCAGAGATATAACCATTTGTTTGAAATGTGAGTACATAATTTGATTCTGTCAAAAGGCTTAGGCCCCATCCATTGGAAGTTACAGTGCAAACTTCCTGAGCTCCACTGTAGTTGTTGACCTTACAGCTAGACTCTCAGGAGTGGCCTCATGGTGTCAGCAAATAAATATAAACACTCTCAAAGGTTAAATATTTTCTAAAAAGACCAGCCAAAATAAAAGTTTTAAATATATTTAATAATAAATAATAAAAGAACATGAAAATACTGAATATATATTTCCAGCAAACCACAGAGTTCAAATCACAGGAAATATTAAAAATAACACTGATGGACAGATTCAGGTAAATAAAGAAAAACAATATCTAAACTAGGCTTCTCTATGTTTTGCTGACTGAATCTAAAAACATACTGTTCCCTAATAGCTTATTTTGGCAAAGCAAGATGAAATATGAGTAGTCTTTCTAGTCAGGATGCAAAACAGAATACTCAACACTGAGAGATTTCCCACTGTGATATCTAAACCATAATTTCTAAGATGGCTGGCAGAATGACCTCATCTGGTCACCTGACTTTAGGTTCTCACAGTATCCCTCTTTGAAGCTGAGACAGGAATTTAGCATAGATGTGATAAGATGCATATCTAAAGTTTTGATAATATTCATGGCAGTGCCTGAGGCTCCCCTCTTTTTACTGAGCTAATGAACAAAGGCTTCTTCCAGACATGCTGTCTCCAGTCCTATTCAAAGCTGTGAGATAAGCACTTCCACAGCCCAACAGGTGGTCCAATTAACAGTATTTTTCTTAAAGTTATAAGTAAGCTAGCTGGTAACCCCTTCTCTTCCAGTGCCCTTTGCTAACATATATACATACATAGAGTCCCACATGTATACTCTTTCTCTGCCCAGCAGGACACACTGTTGATACATTTTTTAACAGTAGCAACTTTACAAAAACATTTTGATTTTCAAATGCCATACAGTTCTAATACATTTGTAACATAAGCATTGTAAAATTCAGTTTGATATTGAAATGACATACAGTTCTAATACATTTGTAACACAAGTATCTTGTATAAATCCGTTTGATATTCAAAGGACATATCATTCTTTACAGAACTCTTGCTGGCTATGCTGGCACTACCCCATGTCATCACATCTCTCCCCCTTTCAAAGACTCAAGTTAGTTTTTCAAGTGCCTCTTGAGAAACGTTGCTTGAGAGGAATGAGCCAGTCTGGGATTACAAAATCCCATCCCATACCCTGTCTTGAGATTCCATTTGTCTTGGCATTGTTAGCCCCAGTGCTGCACTGTTATATCATATGCCTGCAACTCTAGGCTCCACCATAGTAACTTGGGATTTTGCTGGCTAGCTCCCTGTAGCCATAGATCCCCCTCAGACCCCTCCTTCCTCCTACTACAAATACTGAACACAAGGGCCTCACTATCATGGTAAGGTTTCAGCATGTTATCATGGTGCAGTCTGTGCTCCTGCCTATTGCCTAGCAATTCTACCATGCAGTTAACATCATTGACTTTCCTTACCACTTTGAAGGGTCCCTCCTAAGCTGCCTGCAGCTTGTTGTGTCTGACAGGGATGAAAACCATTACTTGCTGCCCTACGGCATACTCTCTAGCTCAAACTTTCCTGCTATACCAAACCTTTTTCTGCTGATGGGCCCCTGCCAGGTCTCCTGGGCCAAGTCCATGAGTTCCCTCAGCCTTGTCCTGAGGTTTAGGACATATGCCACAACAGATTCCTTATGGGATTCACACTCACCCTTCCACTCATTACTAATCAAATCTGAAGGTTCCCTCACCCTATGCCAATGCAGCGACTCAAAAAGTAAAAAATCTGTGGATTCCTGGGGCACCTCCCTATATGCAAACTATAGATGGAGGCAAATAATTGTCCCATGCTCTCTTAAACTGGTCTGCAAGTTCCAGTAGCATAGTTTTAGTGTAATGTTTAACCTCTCCACAAGATAATTAGTAGGGGGTTGTCTTTAGGTGCTTCAACCCAGAGTCCTCCCACAGACAAGTCAGGTCTGACATGAAATTAGCACCTCTGTCAGTCAGTATTTCTTTTGTGAAACCTACCCTGCTGAAAATGTCTTGCAAAGCATTTACCACCTTTTCTGCCTTGGTGAAGGACAGAGCCACTGGCTCAGGGTATCTAGTAGCATAATCTACTACTACTAGGCTATACTTCTTCACTATGGAACTTGGGGTACTTAGACGCCCCTCTATATCCATAACAACCCTCTGAAATGGCTCCTCAATCACAGAAAAAGGCACTAAAGGAGTTTTGACCTTATCTCCAGAATTGCCTACATTTTGGCACTGCTCACAGGTCCTACAGTACCCTGTTATATTTCTAGCAATGCCAGGCCAATAAAAGTTCTGCATAATATGTCTCTTGGTGTGCTTTATGACCATATGACCTGCAAAAGGAATGTCATGGAATATAGAAGTGCCAGATGGTAGGCTCTGGGCACTACCATCTGCTGTATTACTTCACCTTCTAGCCCTCCCTTAGGGGTCCACTCTTTATACAGTAACCCTTTGTTCCATTATAGAGAGTCCCCTTTTCCTTGAGAATGAGGCACCTCCCTAGCTACCTCCCTCAAGCCTTGTAATGTAGGGTCTGAGAGCTGAGCCTGTCTTAACTCCATCTTTGTGACTTTTCCCAATTCCCCTTCCACAGGGAGTCTGGTATTTTCTGACAGTGATGCCTCAGTGTCAGCCTAGGCACTACCACTCACCTCTGCCCTTGCAATCACCCTGTCTAAGGGAACATCAGTACCTACCAGCAGCTGTGGCTCATCTTCAGGCTTACTGCTACAGGGTAGCTCCCACCCAGTATTAGAAACATCCCCAGCCCTGGCTTCAGGAATGCAGTCTGTCTGGGTCTCCCCAGGCTTCCCGACTGATGTTCCTGTCTCCAAGCCTGATTAATGTCACTGCATGCACTCAAGGTACTGCATTATCAAAACCATTCCCTATAAAGACATTTGCAGGGATATCCTCAAACACACCTACTTGCTTACTTCCTTTTCCACCCTCCCAGTTAAAGTGAACTCTGGCCAAAGGTATTTGGAATGGGGGTCCCTCCTAAAGCTCTAACTGGAGTGGAGTGCCCAAGCAAGTACTGCTCCTCTTTAACCACTGCAGGCTTCACAATGGTTATGTCAGAGGCTGTGTCTCTCTTGGCAGTGGCCTGCTTTCCATCCACCAGGATAAGATACACACTCTGCTGGTAGTTTGGTACCCCTGTTGTCTCCAGCCAGCTTACCAGTGGCATTCTGTTATCCCACTTGCTGGCTCCACCACCTTTTGTTCTCCACCTAGCCTCTGTGGACATCTATATGCCACATGACTCCACTGGTTACATTTTAAACATTTAACCCTTGAGCCTGGCCATGTATCTGAACTAGTGGCTTCCTGTTACTGGCAGACTCTGTTGGGGCAGTTCAGGCTGCCCACCATGGGTTCCCTTATATCCATGAGCAGCACTAGGTATCCCTTTCCTGTGCTGTGATGCATTGCTTGCAAGGTATAGGTCTCCTTTTTTCCCTAACTCATCTGCAGAGTTGCACTCCTTATCTGTCAGCCAGATTCTCATGTCCTAAGGCAAAGTGCTAAGGGCTTGTTCCCTCACCAAAAGGTCTACCAGCCCTTGAAAAGTGGTGATCTGACACCCACTCACCCACTTATGAAAATAAGTGCTTCAAACAGCAATATAATCAAGTACATTTTCAGCTGTCTTGTGTTTATGCTCATGAAACTTTTTTTCTGCAAGCTTCAGATGTTAACTTAAAACATTCCAAAAAACATTTTTAACTGTATCATACAAGCAATCAGTAAGCAATCAGTATCAGACAATTTAGAACCAGTGTTACAGCTTTGCCATGGATTAAGGTGGTAAGGAATTGTATCCAGAACCCTCGATCAGCATTATTCTGTTTGCATACTGTTTCAAATATATAAATAAAACTATCAAAATGATCACCTTCTTGGCACTGAGGAAGAAGTTTACTAACCTTTATCGCTTCTGGGGTACAGTTATTCCCTTCCCCATTATATCCATGATCCTGGTGAACAATCAGCATTTCCTTTTCATGTTGCCTCTACCTCTCATTTTCTTTGGCTTCCAAACATCTCGTTTTTTTTCTTCAGCCTCCAAATACCGCTTTCACTCTGCTGATTCTAATTCCAACCTTTTGGCCTCCAGCTGATGTCTCTTTAACTCCAGATGGGTTTTTAAGTCCTCTGAGGAAAATATGAACTGTCCTGTTTCTGAAAGCACTACATCCCCAATGCCAGACTGATTGTCTTCCTGGTTGCTGGTCTGTGCTGCAGCTGTGCTTAAGGCTGCAATCATTTCCCCTTTAGTCAGGCTGGCATGCACCAGTTCTTTGGCCTGGCACATCTCAGCCAACTGGTTCCCTGTCAACTTGCCATAACCTTCTGCTGACATCCTTGCCTGCTTTCGCTGACTAAACTAAGCTAACAAAAAGTAAATAAATAAAAACAATTGTGATATGAAACTATGTCTACTTTGTGGCTGCTTGAGAGTACACCTTTAGTGACAACTGCCTGTAGGCTACAAAAGTTCAATTAATATCTTCACCACTGTTCACCAATATGTGATGTCCTCACAATGGGCCAGTAGTCAAGGAACCTGAATCCTCACCTCTGACAGTGGAGATGGATGTTCACTTGGAAAACAAATGGATATACACAGTATTTTCAGATGCAGCTCTCTGCACTAAATACAATTTCCCTTAGGAGCACATATGGAACATAGTCAGCTTGGGGTCTGGATTTCATTATATCTGTTTCCTTACAGGGCCCCACTAAACCTCCACACTAGCACAGCAATAGGGTTTAAGTCCTCAGCTGAGTGTCCAAGTCAAGTCCTCCAGCACCCTCTCTCTGCACCTGCTCCAAATAGCTGACACACACACACACACACACACACACACACACACACACACACACACACACACACACACACACACACACACTCACACACACACACACACACACACACACACACACACACACACAGACCGTGAGATTTGATTTTCACACATTATCATACACAGCTAGGAAAGGCTGGTACAGATTTACCCGCTGTGCCCCTTCTTCAAAAACTCTAAAATAGTTATCACTGCCACAAGGCACTCCCCTAGCCAGCTACTCTAAGGCTTTTAACAAAGGGTGCCCAGTTTTACTGTGCAATATTAATACTAATACAAATGGTAGTTGTTGACCACAGAGCAAGACTCACAGGAGTCATCCCACAATGTCACCAAATAAATATAAGCACTCTCAAGGGATAAATATTTTCTAAAAGGACCAGCCACAATAGAAGTTTTAAATATATTTAATAATAAATTATAAAAGAATGTGAAAATTCTAAATATATATTTGCAACAAACCACAGAGTTCAAATCACAGGAAATATTAAAATAACACTGATGGACAGTATCATACAAAAAAGAAAAACAATATCTAAACTAAGTTTCAATATATTTTTCTGACTGGATCTAAGGAAATTACTGTTCCCTAATAACTTACTTGGGCAAGGCAAAATGAAATGTGTGAGCAGTCTTTCCAGTCAGGCTCCCATACAGAATACTAAAAACTCAGAGATTTCCCACTGTAATATCTAAAACACAATTTTCAAGATGGCTGGCAGAATGACATCATCTGGTCACCCAACCCATGGTTCTCACAGTATCCCCCTTTGAAGCTGAGACAGGAATTTAGCATTTAGCATAGATGTGATGATACATTTTTTAACAATAGCAACAAACACATTTTGATTTTCAAATGCCATACAGTTCTAATACATCCGATCACTTCTCAATAAACTTAAACCCTGCTCCCTCTGCCAATAACCTACCACCTCTCTATCTCAAGATAGCAGCCTCCTCCATTGCCTCTCCAGTCTCCATATTTATCAGTCAGTCAGTTCAGGAAGGTCTTGTTTCTGATATTTGGAAAAAAAATTATGTTGTACCCCTTCACAAAGAAGAAACTTCACTGACTCCTCATATTTCAGACCCATTGCTATTCATCCCCCTTTCTAAAATTCTTGAAAAGTGTATACATAAACAGCTCATCTCATATCTCACTCAAGAGAACCTCCTCAACCCCACACAACATGGTTTCCGACCTCATCACAGCACTACTACTGCACTTACATCTTTTGCTCATTCTATTTTTACATCTCTCAACAATAACAAATTAGTCTCATGCCTGTTCCTCGACCTCTCTAAAGCCTATGACACTGTATCTCACAACCTCCTTCTTTACAAATTAGCATACCTTAACATCTGTAACTCTTCTCTCAGCTGGTTCTCAAGTTACCTATCTGATCAACTATAAAATGCTAAATGGCTCACTGCAAATTCCCCTCTCGTTTCTGTTCAAACTGGGGTTCCCCAAGGCTCCATCCTGGGGTCCCTGTTATTCAACATCTTTACAATCTCTACCAATCCTGCCCATGCTCTACTCTTATACAAGATGGTGACTACTCAACTTATCATCTCCACATCAGTCTTCCTCACATACTCACCCTCACTCAAGAATCTCTGCACTCAGTTGAAAAATGTCTCACTATCAATCAACAATTGCTCTACGCAAACAAAACAAACTCTTACATTTGCTTCCTAAATCTCTGCAACATCTCAACCCCTGCTTCTCTGTCTCCTCTTTAAATAATAATACTATCCAAGTTGATTCTCACACTAAACTCCTCAGGGTTTAAATAGATGATGAACTTAAATCTGACATCCACATCCATAATTGTATTAAATAGACACATCAAAAACTTGGACTACTGTACAGGAACAAAAAATTCCTAACTCCAGAATCCAAATTGACTTTAGCTCAAGCCTACCTACTCCCCACCCTACTATACAACACCCCAATATTTACAGTCTCCAAAATAACTTGTCTTCCTAACTTGAACTAACTTACAATAAAATAGGTTTGCCAGTTTGTTTGTGTCTTGTGTCTTTCGGCTTTTCCCAGTTAGGGGTCGCCACAGCGGAACTCCGGTCTGCTAATGATTGGTAGTTGATTTTTACGTGCTGAGTTACCAGCCCTGATGCACAACCTTCAACGAAGGTACGCCCATTCACGCATGTCTCCACGCAGAAGATGCTCTAACTGAGAATTGAACCGGACAGCGTCTTATTGTGAGGCGACAATGCTACCGCAGCACCACCACCGCCAGTAATCTCCCTTATTGATCACACCACTGCCTTTCCTTAAAAAACTTTACTGGCTAGAGTTTCAGAATCAACTTCTCGTAGCACAGCTCCACCTGACTCACTCCATCCTTCACCAACCCCTATCTTGTCCATCTCTGGCAAAACTTATCTCCCACCATATTCCTAATTGTGAACTACATAGCTCTAACCAACTTTTCTTGCAAATTTCCAAACCTAATAAATCCATTGGAAAACTCTTTTATAGTCACTTAATCACCTCTGTCTAGAACAAACTTCCTCTCCACAGCCACTCACTTAACAACACATCTAGTTTTAAAACACCATTAAAGGAATTTCTGCTTAACTCCTGGATCTGCTCTTGTAATGACCCCTCTTGAATATTACCTCCTCTGACACTACCATGTTTCTCCTTTGACCTTTGTCTTTCCCTCATTTGAGTATCGTATCTGTTGTGCTAGGACTATTCCTATTTCACATCTGCCCTGTGCCCATAGAGGGACTGGAAGGTGTGACCCCACCAGTAGAGGGGCCTTTGCAGGCCTCTTACTATCTGCACCCTGTAAACACTTAGCAACAAGTTTTAAGACATTCTGCAATATATTCCCAGCATCTTGGCATGTTGCATATCTGTTATGTTTCACATCTGTTTAATATTTCTGTTTTCATTATAAATCTTATACAACTATGCTACAAATGATCATAAGAAGTGCAAGCCTTCAAGAAGAAAGGTGGACCAGGAGGCATAAAAACTGAAGGAAGCTAGCAGCTGAGCCTACAGTGAATAAATATATGATTCCATACAACTGTTTTGTTATGACTGTGACAAGAATAGGTATTTTCTCAATATTTGCAGGCAGACACTTTGCTTTCTGATGGAATGTAAATGAATCCTAGGGAAAAGAACCCAGAATTTACCTTGACCCGGGCAAAAGGATCTATACAAAGTCATAAAGACACCAGCTTGGTCCTGCGTATATCCCTGTAGGGTTTTTTCCCAGAATAGTATCATACAAAATAAAAAACACCGCAAAACAAGAGCTGCCAGGCACAGACTGCGGCATTTGCTGTGGACATATGACATTTACACCATATCATTAGGACTAAAAAGTCCTGTGGACTCATCAGAATTAAAAATGGTAACGCCTTTCAAAATAAGAAAGCATATCATTCATAGAAGTAATGGCTGATGAGTTGAACATCGCTGCAAAAAAATGGGTTTGGGAACTGGATTTAAAAACAGTGATAGACTTTAAGAATGTACAGGACAGGCCTGGAGCAATACAGATGGCTCAAAAAGTAAATATTTGGTAGTAGGTTTTACTTTGCACCTGTAAGGTGACAGTTTTCTTTGACATTTTGTACGGATGCACTCCATCTATCAAGTGGATTTTCATCTCACTATAAGATGACAGTTTTCTTTGACATTTGTATGGACGCATTCCATCTATCTAGTGGATTTTCATCTCATGTACATGTGCTCTGAGTTGTGCAATATCCTTCTTTGCAAGTGATGCATGATTAGAAAGGCTTTGAGAGCAATAAGCACACATATTACTGAGCATCCCATAGAACGGTACAGTACTTACAGCAGTAACAAACAAAAAGGTTAAATTCCTGCAAGTAAAGGACAAAGCAGAACACCCTGTGACCACCAGGACAGACATATAATATTCGATCACCTAAAGGAAGTAAGAGACACACAGATCAATCAGTAAGTGCACATGACAAGCAGAAGCCATGGAACAGAAAGTTATATAATCTAGAAAAGAGGATTAACAAAATTCCAAATTGCCTGAAGATGATGGAAAAAGGGCATGTTCTTCTGACAGAGGAAGGCTTATCTGCAAGACCTGATGAGCAGAAGGCTTAGACACCTAGCAAAGGGGTTGGTCAGAGGGCTCAATCACCTCAAGACAGGAATAGAGAGAAGGGTCTTTGACTGTGACATAAAGATGAATATAAGGCTTGGGTTGGACAAAAGGCTCAATCAAAGCATATATCAGCAGTCCAGATTTCAAAATAAGCACGACTATGCACAAAGCCATCAATAAATATGTTTTGATTGACTAATCATTCTTTTACTGTTGTGGTAGTTCTAGTTTTCAAATCATGATCATGACAAAGCAGGATAGTGCCTTGATAAAGAATCCTACTATGCCAGCCATGTGCCAAAAGCACTTTACCTTTGGGCTGCACCACTGTACCACCATTCAAATTGCCACTTACTCTTACTGCCACTATGGTACAAAACATAGCAATTCGGTACCAGAAAAGCTTTTCTGATTTCCTCCTACCCTCAGGATGACATGGCTGTGAGTATTGTTTGTAATCAAAAGGTGAGAAAATATGTGTGTTGATGGAGAAGACAGCTGGATATGGAAGAAATATACAGATGTGGCGAGACAGCAGACAGCTTGGCAAAGGTGTCATTAAGACATACCACTTTGATATGCTTCCACCTCATCTGTTTCTTCCACTTGTTCTCATATTCTCTAGAACCCTCCATGACATATGTGTTCCTCCTCTACCTCCTCTTCCAAATCTTTGAATCAGTAGGACTTTGTACCTTTATAGGGCCTGTGCTTTTCTGCACGTTTGGGGAATGGATAATCATTCCTTCTCTGAAAATATTCATTCACATTCTATATCTCCCCTTCCTCCAACACAAAATACTCCCAGAGCTACATAGACTGTTTAAGAAATAATGGTTTTGTCACTTGTTTGTGGAGCCTGGTGCCTCTTGTTTGTTCTCCTGATTGGGGGGGGGGGGGGTATTAACGTACCTTCCTGAAAATATGAGTATATACAGACACACACACACACACACACACACACACACACAAGTATTAGAAAATGCTGAAGGCTGGTGAAGACAAAAAATGAAAGCACTTAGTGATCTAAATAGGGTAATTATTTTAAGCCTTTTTTACATAGTTTAAGGAAGACGTCTAATATATGTATTATTTTTAAATACTATGGATGACACATTTTTGTGTTGTAATATGCATAAATTCTGCTGTTTTCATTTCTTAGATACTTAAAAAAATAATTATAATGAGATTAATGTTTCTAGACTATATCTTCATACTATACAGGTTCTCTTGTGCTTTAGACAAAAATGGTTATTCACAAGAAACGATTTTGGCACAAACGCTAATATGTTTCATCACTTACGGTAATAAAAATGTCTAGCCTCAAAACTATCTTTGTAATAGTTTTCTGAAATGCATCAGATGATAGAGAGACACAAAATGGAAGTCTTAGGGATCTATTCCTTACCCAAAGTTGAATTAAAAGTTCACAGTATGTAACATTCCTTATAAAGCATTATTTGCCAAAATCTTACATTCTCATAAACACAAATACTTTGCTCCTGGCATAGCATACACCACTTCTTCAACAGCTTGATGCTTAGAATGCTTCCTTTTATAAGTTTATTTACATCTTGCTGATCTATACTAAAATGACCTTTGTCATAAGTCCCTTTTCCATCCTTAATCAGGTGCGCTTACCCTAACCCTGTCACTGGTTAACCTAACTCTATCACTGCTCTTAACCCAGACCTAAACTTCCCACAAATCCTTTCCCCTAACAGTACCACTATTCAGACAATTTATGCAAGAAGGGCTACAGGTTTGACTTTTTTTTTTGTTATTGTTGTTTAGTATTTGCAGGAGTTCAAATGTCAGTGTTGTTTCATTGTGTGTGTTTTTTAAGACTGACACCAAGTATTGACTTACAGAAATTGATGATGTGTGCATTGATGTTTCTGCACGTCAGTAATACGGAACATATTCTCAAACAAACTGATATGGTATGTGAGAGATGTATTTACACAATGTCACTGGAGGCAAAGCTCTCACATAAAAGTACTCCTATTCTCAATAAGGTTGTCAGTAGTACACACGCTGCACTCATCACGCATAATTCAAAGCAGACATATAGCTCCACGTATTCTGAGGCACTTAAATGTAACCTACCTAATCCATAAAGACCTTCTTGACAAAGTACACATAACAAATACCCTCAGCAGCCCCAAATGCACTCTTTCAAATCAACACCCACATCAACACATACAGCCACATCTCATGGAGTCTCTACCTCTAAGCCCATAAGAAAAGCCACCACACAGTCCAACATTCTGGTCACTGGACACTCCATCATGAGATACACTAATGTCCCTCTCACCAGGCTGAGTACGGAGAAAGTCACAGTCAGTTGCTTATCAGGGGCTAGGATATGCCACATTATGCACTCACTCAGGTCATTAGACCACAAATACCAGTGTGACTTAGTCATAGTCCATGTGGGAGCAAATGACCTGATATGTACATCCCTGGATTATATGAAAAGAGACATCATGGAGCTCTCGGAATATGTGTCCCAGGCTGGTATGAGCCTAGCATTGAGCAGCATTTTACCTTCTCCAAGATGATGCCACAACACGAACAAAAGATGATTGACTTTAATAATTGGCTTAGTTTCTGGTGTCATTCTAAGGTGGGTGCAATATTTGTCAGCTTGGAAGGAGATGGTCAACAGACTATGCTGCTTTGCCAGGGATGGTCTGCACATCTCCTCTCTAGGCTTTTGAATATTAGCTTTTTTGCACCATGGACTGGTTTCATGTAAGACAATCTTCCATGGACCGGCCATCACACACACATAATAAAGTGCATAATATTTATTTTAATTAGTTAGTTGACATTTGTTTACCGGGGACAGCCGACTGGACTAGAAGCTCATTTTCAGCCAAGACTCAGGGAGAAAAGCTCCAATGTACAATAAAAAGACAATTGCTGATAATTACCAAAAAAAGTGTACATTCTGCTTAACAGCATAACACTGATCTACTGGCAACCTTATTGATTCTCTAAGTTTATAAGAACAATATTTAAAATCTGTCCCTATTATCTGGCTCAGTCCAGCATACCTCTCAAATGTACAGATTTTCACAGAATGTCCAGATTTTTGCCTCATATTTTTAGTCTGCTTCTCATAAAATTGTTTTCTGGCAAATCACTGGCAGATCATTGAGGTTTGAAGTCAGAAAATAATGACAGCTGAGTTTCAGACTTTATTTATTTATTTATTTATTTGTTTATTTATTTATTTATTTCACTTTGATGACCAAGGAAGTCCACTGGGCCACCTGGGGAGAAAAGCTCCAAGCAAAATTCAGTACAGTATTTACATGTTGAAAGATACACACAATACTGAAAATAATATAGTATGCAAAATATACAGTAGGGAAAAGCCCCAAGGGGAACTGAATACAGTATTTACATGTTGCTTGTCACATATAATTTTGAAATTGTACAGTATGCAAGATACACATCATATAGATATTAGTAGTTCAGGTACAGTGTGAGGGTTGAGAGAGTGTACATGTGCTGTAAATAGTAGTACAGTATAGGTAGTGTACTGTCTTGTACATTGAGCATTGGGAAAGTAGCATACATGTATCGGGAAACAGAGGAATGGAAATATTTACATATAGATATGGGACATAGTAATTCAGGT
>NC_056747.1:1286600511-1286628011 GCF_019279795.1 Protopterus annectens
ATTAGGCTTTATTATGTGAGTATGGTTTTCGAGGTAAACAAAATCTGCAGAAACACGACAGACCATGTAAACTGAACATTGTGCTGCGTTAGTATGGAGCTTGTAAGCACTCACATACAATTTATAAACAGAATTAGCCTATGGAATTAAGTCCACCCACAATAACTCATATGAAATGAAAAGAGATAGCACTGTAATGGGAACACACGAACACACTCTCCATTCAGTTTACAGATTATGGCAAAAAAGGAAATTAGGTTTAAAACAAGAACTCATACTAAAAGGAAATTAGGTTTTAAACAAGAACTTGTACTAACCATTATAAGTTATAAAATATTCCAGACAGATACTGGTATTTGCCATAGCAGGACCTACAACAAATGTCAGACAAACTGTCAATGCCTGTGATGACCACTCTCCCTATAATTATATATGTTACTGTGACCTTTACAGGGGGGGGGGACTGGCTTCTGAATAAAGTAGGTAATGCTGTTGATAAAAGGATAATGTTAAAACAATAAATGTGAAGAGGTATTTTTAATATGGCTATTGTGCCAGTTGCAAATGTTTCAAGCAGACTTAGGAATTTAGTACAGTCAATGCTGATTAAATATTCTCTGATTAATATTTAAATGATAGCAATTCGTTAGTGATTTGCCTTGTGTCGTGTTGTTGTTATCATTAGATAAACTTCTCCTTCTTTAAAGGTTAGGATCACACTGAGTCATTAAAATTGCATTGAGTACTCATAACATTCAGGAGGGATAAGCAAAATGCACTTTCAAGGCTTTTCAGAAAGTAATAAATTACCTGGGGAGAGGCATTACTGTAACCCGGTTTGAGCAAGAATTAGACTGCATATGTAAGATAAGATTATATATATATATATATATATATATATATATATATATATATATATATATATATATATATATATATATGTCTAGATGTAAACAATAACTTCTTCGGATGATACGTTAAATCAGACCTCACTATTTTGATCTAGTGTATTAAACAACATCCCACCTGTCTTGGTTGGTGGCCATTAAGATGGATCTTAAACTTACCCTAAAAGTTAAGGTTTGGCCACTAGACATTCTTGAATCATAAAATAATTATCTAAAAACTGATGGGCTCATATCTGCAGCTGATGAATGAATATGAAGAAGACACATCTACCTATAAAGGTGAGCAAAAGTCACATCTACCTATAAAGGTGAGTAGAAGAGATCTCTGTCTGTAAAGGTGTGCAGAAGACACATCTACCTATAAAGGTGAGTAGAAGAGATCTCTGTCTGTAAAGGTGAGCAGAAGTCACATCTGCTTATAAAGGTGAGCAGAAGTCACATCTACCTATAAAGGTGAGTAGAAGAGATCTCTGTCTGTAAAGGTGAGCAGAAGACACATCTACCTATAAAGGTGAGCAGAAGTCACATCTACCTATAAAGGTGAGTAGAAGAGATCTCTGTCTGTAAAGGTGAGCAGAAGTCACATCTACCTATAAAGGTGAGTAGAAGAGATCTCTGTCTATAAAGGTGAGCAGAAGTCACATCTACCTATAAAGCTGAGTAGAAGAGATCTCTGTCTATAAAGGTGAGCAGAAGTCACATCTACCTATAAAGGTGAGTAAAAGAGATCTCTGTCTGTAAAGGTGTGCAGAAGACACATCTACCTATAAAGGTGAGCAGAATAGATCTCGGTCTATAAAGGTGAGCAGAAGTCACATCTACCTATAAAGGTGAGTAGAAGAGATCTCTGTCTATAAAGGTGAGCAGAAGTCACATCTGCCTATAAAGGTGAGTAGAAGAGATCTCTGTCTATAAAGCTGAGCAGAAGTCACATCTGCTTATAAAGGTGAGTAGTTTTACTATGCTAAGCATCATACCTTGCTTAAAATAATGTCTTCAGCCTTTTCATCATGAACAACTTAGAGAAATGTTTTGCGGAACAAGGCATTACATCAAAAACTCAGTGTGACTAAATTAGTCAAGAGAAGTCACCCTTTATAGTGCTGGGTGGGCTCACTGACCCAAGGTACAAGCTGTTGAATTGATTATTTATGACTTATGTACTGTCTTTAGGTCCCGTTTTTGAGACCTCATCTTAACATGAGTATATTAATGTCTAAATCACGTGACTTTGGTAACTAGTTAGTTAAAGCCTTCAGCCATATCAGACTTCAAGTAATACTAACTAGCAACTAGCTAATGCAAAATAAGATTTTAGTTTCATTATTTTGTACAAGATACTTGGCAAATGTTGCCATCTGAGAGGTTTGTTCTTACACAGTCTACTCTTTCTTAAATTATTAATTTAATAACCATAAATTAGTTACAGTCATAACACCAGCTGCAGAGATTGCAAGCTGAAAATTTGTTAAGGGGGGTTTTGGCAGTTAATCCTATGTTTCTACTTCAGTGACAATGACACCATTCCAGTTAGGATATAACAGTAGGGGTGAGTCTGAGACACAGATGAATGAAGTTGTAGTTACGCCCCAATATGTTGTTTGGTGTCTTTAGTGGCCTGGGGGTTATAGGGAGAGGGGTGGGGGTAAGTGACCAGTACTGGCTCAAGTATCCCAGCAGGAAGATATGGCAGAGTCCTTCTCCAAGACATCCCCTTGGGGAAAACGAGGTATTACAACTCAGACAACTCTTTTTGACTCTCTCACATAGAGACCTATTAAGCCCCACCCCTTATTTGGCCTACTCATTCATCATGGCTCCCACCACTGTAAAACACAGGGACATAGAAACAACAGCAGGAGCTCAGTGCCATTATCCAGCAAGGTTTAGCCTTTTCCCATGAAGATGGATAGTGTTTTACTGATTCTCACCTCCCCTTGCTGGCTGCAAATGATCGAACTAGGCCTACTGTGCTGGACCTAATTTGACCAAGTCTGTTTGCACAACCAAAATGTCCAGCTACAGTGCATGTTCAAATGGTTGGAGTGTGCTCCCCCAGACCCAAACTGTCCTGACAAAAGTTCTCAAGATATAAATATTACTTTCAGTCTCACCTGAATAGGACTGAAAAAAATATTTTCACTGGTATGATTTCTTGGAAAATTTCAGAAAGGGAGTTAAAAAGTCACACCACAGATAGTACAGAAAAAAAGATCTTCACTTGAGAATATTTTGATGCAGATAAGGAGTTTCTTTGGACATAGCATAAAATAAGATGAATACCCTACCCTGGCCAAAACTGCCCCCAGATATATCTCTTATTGTACAGAAATATCCTCCTAAATAGAATCAGTTCATACATTAGAGACACAAATACCCTCATAAATAGAATCAGTTCACATATTAGGATCACAATTACCCTCCTAAATAGAATCAGTTCATACATTAGGATCACAAATACCCTCCTAAACAGAATTAGTTCACATATTAGGGTCACAAATACCCTCCTAAACAGAATCACTTCACATATTAGGGTCACAATTACCCTCCTAAATAGAATTATTTCATACATTAGGATCACAAATACCCTCCTAAACAGAATGACTTCACATATTAGGGTCACAAATATCCTCCTAAACAGAATCACTTCACATATTAGGGTCACAATTACCCTCCTAAATAGAATCAGTTCATACATTAGGATCACAAATACCCTCCTAAACAGAATCAGTCCACATATTAGGGTCACAAATACCCTCCTAAACAGAATCAATTCACATATTAGGGTCACAAATACCCTCCTAAATAGAATCACTTCACATATTAGGATCACAAATACCCTCCTAAACAGAATTACTTCACATATTAGGGTCACAAATACCCTCCTAAATAGAATCAGTTCACATATTAAGATCACAAATACCCTCCTAAACAGAATCAGTTCACATATTAGGGTCACAAATACTCTCCTAAACAGAATCAGTTCGCATATTAGGGTCACAAATACCCTCCTAAATAGAATCACTTCACATATTAGGGTCACAAATGCCCACCTAAACAGAATTACTTCACATATTAGGGTCACAAATACCCTCCTAAATAGAATCAGTTCACATATTAAGATCACAAATACCCTCCTAAACAGAATCAGTTCACATATTAGGGTCACAAATACTCTCCTAAACAGAATCAGTTCACATATTAGGGTCACAAATACCCTCCTAAATAGAATCACTTCACATATTAGGATCTCAAATACCCTCCTAAATAGAATCACTTCACATATTAGGATCACAAATACCCTCCTAAATAGAATCGCTAAACATATTAGGGTCACAAATACCCTCCTAAATAGAATCAGATCACATATTAGGGTCACAAATACCCCCCTAAACAGAATTACTTCACATATTAGGGTCACAAATACTCTCCTAAACAGAATCAGTTCACATATTAGGGTCACAAATACCCTCCTAAATAGAATCAGTTCACATATTAGGGTCACAAATACCCTCCTAAATAGAATCAGTTCACATATTAGGGTCACAAATACCCTCCTAAACAGAATCAGTTCACATATTAGGGTCACAAATACCCTCCTGAATAGAATCACTTCACATATTAGGGTCACAAATACCCTCCTAAACAGAATCACTTCACATAGTAGGGTCACAAATACCCTCCTAAATAGAATCACTTCACATATTAGGGTCACAAATACCCTCATAAATAGAAGTGCATCCAATATATTTAGCTTTAATTCAGTACCCAGGAAAACAGATAAGCTGAAACACCATCTTTTATAATCCAGGTGGTATAGATGGCCCATATAGTTGTCTATCTCTCTAACAGGAAATAAAAACATTTTATTTGTAATGCTTTTCAAATAGCTCAGCTCACAAAAGTGCAGATAAACAAATATATAATAACATACGCCATGAAATTTCAGAACAAGTGCAAAGCTTTTTCTTCTCTTCCTACTAGAAAAAAAAAGGTTTCACTAGTCAAAGACAGAACATAGCATCTTTTCTAAATTAACTGATCAACGAAACAGAACCAAAGACCACCGTGGTATTCACTGGTACAGGACAATGAAAACACCTGATCTGTGCCAACTTTAAACATTTAAGGTATAACTGTTAAAACACTCACACTGGTATTTCTGAGATTACTGCAGCTTGTGCAGCTAAAAAAAAACATTTTCCCAGAAAAAAGGGTCTATATTAGAACATCGAAGTTTCAAAACTTCGAATGTTCTAATATCGACCCCTATTCAGCGAAAGCTGAAAACATCGAACATACAGAACAGCGAATTTTTTCCTAGGGAAAACATCTGCTGTTCCAAAACACATACACACAACACAAGCACGCTAAACAAACAGCAATCCACACACATACATCTAAAATCTTACACCTTACCCTACACTAAACTATACACACACCACTAACTATCCACTCACCTTAACCCAAACCCTAACCCTAAGGTCCGTCACTATCGCACACTCACCTCACCCGCACCCTAACCCTAACTCATCTACCCCGCCCTAACCCTCACGTCCACACAATCGCACACTTACCTGACCGGCGCCCTAACCCTAACTCACCTAACCCACCCTAACCCTCATGTCCACACAATCGCACACATACCTAACCCGCACCCTAACCCTAACTAACCTAACCCGCACTCAATTGCACACTTACCTGAACCTGACTCGTAACTTCCCACCACATCACTGAAAATACCGAAGCAACAGAAATGAACAACCAAATTCTTTCCCTAGGAAAACATTTGGTTTTCTGTTGCTTCGATATTTTCAGCTTTCGCTGAATAGGGGTCGATATTAGAACATTTGAAGTTCTGAAACTTTGATGTTCTAATATAGACCCCAGAAAAAATACAATAGCTTTCTGGTTGCCTGACTTTACATTTACCTCAGAAAGTGTTTCTATATAACTGATATTCTGGCAGCAAGTTTTCTGTTTCATCCCAATTCTGCCTTCAGCAGGCAATATTTACCAAAAAAAATATTTAAGTAGGTGTCAAAAGTATGGGGAGGGGATCTGTCCCCATTCTTTGGCTCCGGCACCTATGCACACACATATCCATGGTTCCTACTCCCACTCATTGACCATCTGCTATGCAGGATTTTCCTTACAGCCTTTCAGTAGTGGGGAAACCAACATTTTAGACTGCTTAACTGAGTGGATGCATACTTAGCTGGTCATGCACAGATGGTAAAATAATTTAAGCCTAGACTATAATGTGCAAGGCATGTGGATCTCTCACCTTCCACGTCACATTCTATAGCAGTGGTTTTCATAAACAGACTTGAGCTACTTCAAAACAGATACTAGTTAAAACAGCCCCTGGCCAGCTGCTTATATAGGTCATCTGAGTCCTTAGCCATATTTCAGCAAACAAGATAAAAATGGACATCCACAACCTGGACTGTAACATCTACTACAATATTGTGCAGCTGTAAATTCATGTGGTATCTTGAAACTTATAGTCACACAGACAGGATGAATGCCAAAGGGAGACAATATTTTATTTACTTTTCTGATATATATATATATATATATATATATATATATATATATATATATATATATATTTATATATATGGGTCACCTTCATTTGACCTAAAGTTCATTTGCCCGACAGAAATTTCAGGCAGCCCAATTGCCTGACAGTTCATTTGTATAATAGTTCATTTGCCCGACAATTAGAAAAAGGCAAGTAAAAGGTATTTGTCCTTTTCCCCACTGTAGTGTGATCCTAGAGTTAATATTTATAGTTTGAGGGTGTGGGGGGCACAGCCCCCCACACTGGGGGGGTGCAGGGGGTGAAACCACCCACCTACTTTGGTTTTATATTGTGCAGTTTCATTTTTTATTGTTCACTAAAACCAACGTAGGTAGGGGGGCTTTGCCCCCCACACCCCCCTAACTATATATTCTAACTCCAGGATCACACTACAGTGGGGAAAAAGGACAAATACCTTTTACTTGCCTTTTTCTAATTGTCAGACAAATGAATTGTCAGGTAATTGGGCTGCCTGAAATTTCTGTCGGGCAAATGAGCTATCAGGCAAATGAAAGTGACTTATATATATATATATATATATATATATATATATATATATATATATATATATATATATATATATATATATATATATGTATATATATTTTTTCCTTTTTTGTTAAAATCACAAGGTAAATAAATGTGCCTCTTTTCATGAATGAAATAAGAGCTTTTGTTTATTGAGGTATCTTATTCATGTGATAGCTGTAAGACTCAAACATGGTAACAGGTGCTTGCAGTTTATCTTAACATTGTGTGTTATCCTGCCATCAGTCTTAAAGGCTTGGTCAAAACCTTAAAGACAGCTTAATCTGAAGATGCTTCTAGATCCAGGTAATACAAAGCAGTTATTTGTGGTTTAGAAACTGCCACTGCTGAGTCTGATCAACGAAGAACAGGAAACATTCTTTAGTTATACAGTGCAGAAACTGTACATGCAGTATTAAGGCATCTACTATAAACTCTAGCTTCAGTTCCGTTATGGAAACTTTTCTTTACCTGGGATGATACCTCTCAACTGTCCAGATTTTCACAGAATGTCCAGATTTTCGCATCATATTTTTGGCCTCTTCCTCATAAAATTTTAGTTTTTCTCTAAAATCATTATAGATTAAAGTTACATACTAATGACAGACATTTGAGTTTCAGACTTCATACCCTTCAGAAAATTCATGCTAATGCAAAATCCATTATTCTATCCACTTTCGAAGTTTGTAAGAGCAATATTTAAAAAACGTCCCTATTTTGGGGCCTTTGTCCCTCCATTATTTATGGCTTTGTCCAGATTTATTGTGCTGAGAGGTTGAGGGTATGCATGGGACAGATCACCTACTGCAGCTGCTCAGCATGCAATAATATGGTTATAAAATGCTCAGCATGCAATAATATAGTTATAAAATGCTCAGCATGCAATAATATATTTATAAAATGGGACCTCTGGTTTCTAGTCCCTAATGCCTTTCACAGGGATTTTGTTATGGTTATGTTAATAATAAATGAATAGTGCATGAATTATTTAGACTTTGTCTGGGACATATACCATTTTATATATATATATATATATATATATTTTAGGAAAATTCATGACAAGCTAATGATGTTTGGTCCAACTTGGAAACAACTGATTGCAATCTCCTTTCCAAAAATCTCATTTCATTATCATCAGCCATTGGCCACAATTACTGTTAGTGATAAAGCTACCAAATGCTTGGAAAAATGTGGTGCTGTATAATTTAACTACTGACTAGCAATATGGATAACCTATGGTGCACTTTTCAAATATTTTACTTATTTATAGGTCATTCTGAAGTGATCATATGGCTGAAGTTAAAAAAAGGTTCAAGTAATTAAATAAAGCTACTGTTTACTTAGCTATATCATTTTACTGGACATCTTGAATGCATACACTTGATTTATACGGTAAAAGGTTTTAATATAATGTTTGCATATCTTTCTGATCTCAAGTAAAAATGCAATGTAAAGTTTGCACATGTAATGACAAAATATAATTTCAGCAGAAAAGAGTAACCGTCATCTGTTATAATTTAATTCTGTACTTCATTAATTAGAAAGTCAGTAGAAGGTCTTGGTGTTTGTGCATATATATTTCACCTGTGGTTGCGTTAAACACACACACACAGACACACACATACACACACACACACACACACACACACACACACACACACACACACACACACACACACACACACACACACACGCATGCATATGAAGATTGCAAGGCTGAAAGAGTAAAGAAAATATTTATCCTATGGAGAAATGACATCCAAACCAATAAAATACCACATTTCTGGTGATGCTTTGAGAAATAGATTCATTAGCAGTAACTACATCTTCTATGTGTAGACCAAGCTGGGTCTGCAATGTAAGGGATTATTTTGCCTCCTATACCAGTAAAATGAACTCCTTAGCATTCGTGCAATGAGTTGTTTCTTCAAAGAAGGCCAAACACCCATACAGAAGCCTGTACAAAAGGTGTTTAAGTGACAGACCTCTGATTCACCTGTACATACAGATCTCATTGTCTCAAGTCCATACCTACAAAATTTGTATATATGTGTTATCCCTAAGTCTATCCAGCCAAAATAAAACCTGCATCGTAATGACAATATGTTCTGATACAATGAACGAGAAGATGAAGAAACCCTACATTTACAAATGTGACATTTATATCACGGAAATGAATTGACCTTATTACAGATAATTTACCACTGACTTAAGCTGAATTTCATTTCTGCAGCAAGCAGTGACCTTTGCTGAATTGCTGACCATTTGGTTATTGATTATTATACTGCAAGTCATCTCTTTTGTTGGGATTAGAATGACAAGATGGTGTCTCTAAGGACAGAAACAAACAATGGCAAATCTGTTTTCCTGGCTAGAAAACCGAACATCAGGAACACAGCACAGACAGTTTAAACCAGAGCAGGCTATAGTTAATATGCCTACAATTAGGTGATATTTGCAAAATGTGGTAACTGTTGATTATATAATCTGGTGTGATGCCAGTAAGGTACACGCTGTGAGAGTGTAAGTGTATGCAATGTGGCGTGATGGCAGTAAGGCACACTGTGAGTGAGCATAATATGATGTCATGGGAAATAAGAAACTGACAGAGTAAGTATGAAAAATGTGACATGGAGTAAAACATAGAATGCCTGAGTGTGCTGAATGTGGCGTGATGGGGAAAAAGGTACACCGAATGTTCAGAATTTGATAGAGGAGAAATAAAGTACAAAGGCCAAGACAGTGACATAGAGGGATAAAGCCCTTACAATGGCCCAGATGACACAGGTTTTATTAGCTGCTAAGACGTCTGAGGTGTGGGCAGGGAGGGATGTGAATACTCATCCTGAAAGGGAAAGAAAGGGCAGTTGAGTGGGTGTTCCCTGTAATGACCTCTGTTGGCATTTGGAGAAGTGGCTGCCAGGTGGCAGGATTCAAGGATGGTGGACCTGGCTAATCTGCTATGCAGGCAGTGTGATACACCATGTCTCCATTTGACATCTGCTCCTCAGATGCAGCTTCTGCAAGGGGAGGGAGCAATGGGCTAAGTCATTAAAGATAATAACCCCCGAATTAAGATGGATGGCAAGACCCTCCCATATGCCCTTAGGCTGCACACTAGCCTCAGACAGAACCCAGCAATGGAAGTGGGGCACTGGGGTAGATGCCACAGGTTGAAGCAAGGGAGCAAAGAGTTCTAAAAATAATATGACTAAAGTGTAGATAGTGGGACTGAGTAGAATATGATGTGATAGGAAAGTGGCACAGAAACTGTTAGTACATAGTTTCATAGGTTGGTATTAGGCTATCGGCCCTAGGGCCTATACAAGCCTAGCCATAACAATTCCCTGGCTATTTATTCCCACAATATTTATTTTTCTGGACCCCCTGTATAGCAGGGCAACTGACGTGATCCCCGGGGTGAATTTCCTATCTCCCATCCAATCGTCAAGGTTCCTTTTGAAGAGGACCAAAGAGGTGCTCTGCTTGACATGTATGGGCAGTCTATTCCAGAGTCTGGGGAGTCTTTGGGTCAGGATCCCATCCCTCCAGCATGTTTTGTTCATTGTGATGACAAGGTTTAGATCCCTGGAGTGTGTGGCTCTGAGGCATTGGGATTTCTTTAAGTGTAGCATGTCCAACAGCTCTGGGTTTGACATGGCCTTGTATGTTCAGCAGAGATCGCCTCTATGTAGACGATATGTGACAGAGTATAGCTGGAGTTTTTTTAGATGGTCAGCATAGGGCATCTGCTTTAGGTCTGTGATTCTTTTAGTGAAATATGTCTGCGGCCTTTCCAGTTGTTGCAGATGTCTTGAGAGGTACATACCAAATGGGGCATTGCATTCTATAATGGGTCTAATGAGGGATGAGTACAGTGAGACAATGACCTTTTTTTTCTGGATGAAAAGCCCTTTGTGATGAGGTGTGCCACATAGAAGGATTTCCTGACTGTTGTGGTGATGTGGTTATCGAAGGTGAGACCACTGTCCACCTGTGTCCCTAAGTCTCTTATCATACTTACGGTGTTTAGTGTACTGCAACCTATGTGGTAATTCACGGGTACATGCTTTTTCCTAAAAGGGAATAACTACATTTCTTGGCATTGAGCTTGGGCCCATGGCTCTGGTGCCAAGCATCTGTTTCTGTAACGCCCTTTTGTAGAATGTCCACATCATTTGGGAATTCAATAATGGCTCCCAGTTTGCAGTCATCTGCGAACTTTGTTAGCCAGAGTCCCTTAGTGTTGGCCTGTACTTCAGAGAAGTAGATGCCAAACAAGAGCGGTCACGGGACTGGACCCTGTGGTACTCCACTTGTCACTTGTCTGGAGCTGGATTTGGAGTCAGCTACTTTTACAGTGTGGGTACTGTCAGTAAGCCAGTTGGCAACCCATCGAGTGAAGTAGGGATTTATGCCCAGCTTAATAAGTTTATCTATGATTCCAGAGTGGGGGATGGTGTTGAAGGCCTTGATGAGGTCCAGCTAGGCTGTGTGGACTGCCTTACCCTCGGTCACAGTTCTGGAGACTGATTCGAAGAAGTCAACCAGGTTCAGGAGACAAGATCGACCCTTCACAAATCCAAAGTGGGTGGGGTCCAGTGTTTGAAGGTTGCCAATGCCTTTGTTTATAAGTTCCATGATAATATGTTCCATGGCCTTGCAGATCAGGCTCATCAGACTGATGGGGCGGTAGTTCCCAGGATTCAAGGTGGATCCCCCCTTGTGGAGTGGGATAACTATAGCTGTGCACCACTCAGTGGGCATGAAGCCTGAGGTGAGGCTATGATTAAACATGACACTTAGGTGAGGTGCCAGTTCATTTTGTAGTTCATGTCGTACACAGCCTGGGATGTCATCTGGTCCCATGGATGCTGTATTCTTAGCTTTGGAGAGTGCGGTTTTTACCTGTGTGCCTGTTATTACTGGAATTTGGCAATCTTTCAGTATTGAGATGGGTCATTTAAAGGGTGAGAGGAGGGTGAAGTTGGCACCAAATTGATCTGCCAGGATATTGGCAATATCCTTGGGATCAGTATATTTAATGCCTGAATCACAAATGTGTGCGTTGTGATGCAATAACGCACAGACTATGTGATTGTGTACATTGTGGTGTGATAAGAAGAAGACACCAATAACGTGGGTAACAGAATGTGTCATTAGAGAAATAAGGCAGAGACAGTATGAATGTGCATAATACAGTCTGAGTTTGCATAATGTGGTATTTTGGGAATAAGGCACAGACAGTGCGTGAGTGTGTGTGTGTGTGTGTGTGTGTGTGTGTGTGTGTGTGTGTGTGTGTGTGTGTGTGTGTGTGTGTGTGTGTGTGTGTGTGTGTGTGTGTGTGTGCGTGTGTGTGTGTGTGTGTGTGTGTGTGTGTGTGTGTGTGTGTGTGCGTGTGTGCGTGTGTGTGTATAATGTGTGTGTGTGTGTGTGTGTGTATGTGTGTGTGTGTGTGTGTGTGTGTGTGTGTGTGTGTGTGTGTGTGTGTGTGTGTGTGTGTGTGTGTGTGTGTGTGTGTGTGTGTGTGTGTGTGTGTGTGTGTGTGTGTGTGTGTGTGTGTGTGTGTGTGTGTGTGTGTGTGTGTGTGTGTGTGTGTGTGTGTGTGTGTGTGTCTGTGTGTGTGTGTGTGTGTGTGTGTGTGTGTGTGTGTGTGTGTGTGTGTGTGTGTGTGCATGTGCGTGTGTCTGTGTGTGTGTGTGTGTGTGTGTGTGTGTGTGCATGTGTGCGAGTGTGCGAGTGTGTGTGTGTGTGTGTGTGTGTGTGTGTGTGTTTGTGTGTGAGTGTGTCTGTGTGTGTTAGGATGAGAGGAGGACACAGACGTGTGGGTGTACAACATGTAGTGTGATAGGAAGGACTTGTTCCTCGGACTTTACTTGCATGCTTGCTCATGAATAAAATAAATATATGAAGCTATGAGATCTAATGGACACAGCTTTTTTACTTTCTGTTTATATACAAATGCTCAGTCAACAGGAATGTGCAAACACAATGCATGTGTGATTCAGGCACATACATTATAAACCAAAACGTAGGAGAGTCATAGAATGTGGTCAAGAGGACAGGACCTGGATAATGTTATCAGAGACGAACACAGAGTTAGTGCAATATGACCGATACTGTCGACTGAGCACAAATGTTTCTGATGAGAATAAGAACAAACACTGTGTACTGGGCACAATGTCCAAGTGTTACTCTCACCAGCCACAAACATGAAACATATCTGGAGACAAAAACACACACACACACACACAAAACATGATGTATCTGCAAATTGAAAACACTTCCTAAAATCCATCCGGATCGGTAGGATAACAATCGACACCTGAGCCTGCCCTGGTGTACTCAAGTTTAATTTATGGCCTAGGTGTCGGAGAAGCCAGCCAAGAAGGGAGGAAAGTAACAAGTCAGTACAAGGACACCTAATTCAGACTCAGTTCTCCTACTACATACTGTGTTGATATAACTAGTTCCTACATTTCCTACTTTTTTTGAGTAAAACACCCCAGGTGCACCCCCATCTATTCCATTCCCTACATAAATATCACAGCTCACCTTACAAGGCTTCTGATATTTAACAGTTCTATTATCCTCCTTTGTGAGCACTGCAATTAGCCATTATCACATGCCTTCATCCTGCAATTAGCCATTATCACATGCCTTCATCCTGCAATTAGCCATTATCACATGCCTTCATCCTGCAATTAGCCATTATCACATGCCTTCATCCTGCAATTAGCCATTATCACATGCCTTCATCCAGTAATTAGTCATTATCACATGCCTTCATCCTGCAATTAGCCATTATCACATGCCTTCATCCTGCAATTAGCCATTATCACATGCCTTCATCCTGCAATTAGTCATTATCACATGCCTTCATCCTGCAATTAGTCATTATCACATGCCTTCATCCTGCAATTAGCCATTATCACATGCCTTCATCCTGCAATTAGCCATTATCACATGCCTTCATCCTGCAATTAGTCATTATCACATGCCTTCATCCTGCAATTAGCCATTATCACATGCCTTCATCCTGCAATTAGCCATTATCACATGCCTTCATCCTGCAATTAGTCATTATCACATGCCTTCATCCTGCAATTAGTCATTATCACATGCCTTCATCCTGCAATTAGTCATTATCACATGCCTTCATCCTGCAATTAGCCATTATCACATGCCTTCATCCTGCAATTAGCCATTATCACATGCCTTCATCCTGCAATTAGTCATTATCACATGCCTTCATCCTGTAATTAGTCATTATCACATGCCTTCACCCTGCAATTAGTCATTATCACATGCCTTCATCCTGCAATTAGCCATTATCACATGCCTGCATCCTGCAATTAGCCATTATCACATGCCTTCGTCCTGCAATTAGTCATTATCACATGCCTTCATCCTGCAATTAGTCATTATCACATGCCTTCGTCCTGCAATTACTCATTATCACATGCCTTCATCCTGCAATTAACCATTATCACATGCCTTCATCCTGCAATTAGTCATTATCACATGCCTTCATCCTGCAATTAGTCATTATCACATGCCTTCATCCTGCAATTAGTCATTATCACGCACCGTCCTCCTTTAAAGTAACAGATGACTTCTGCAGGTCAGCAGTTGTGTCTTTCATGCATCTCTCCTCCATTCATTCTGTTTCTTCACTTGATGGCTATCAACTCTTATGCAAGACCAGGGTATGAAACAATATTTCTTGTCTTTTGAAGTCCTATAAGTTGCTCGTATAAATTGTTGCAGCATAAGTAATAAATCCAAACAAACAGACACTGCAGGGGTGTCTGTTTGGATTTATTAAAGTTGGTGTGGTCAGGGCTTTAGACTCTGATTTCTGTTTTGTTGTGTTTTTTAAGCATAAGTAATAAAACAGATCTTCTTGAATCCCGAGCCTTTGATCAAGATTCATACATCTTATCAGTTTCAAAAACCTGTCTGAAACCAGATTTAGTCCTTTCTTTGATACTCAGTCAACACTATTATTCATTTTATGACAACTTGCCTGGCAAATGCTAAGTGGAAGGAATAATGTCATTAGTTAAGAGACACATTAAACTCAATCATTAAGCCTCAAAATGTTCCCAGTTAGACATAAACTCAAACTGGGTTGTTAATCAAACTGCATCAGAAGATACTGCAAATTTATACATCGCAATAGCTTATATCCCACTACATTCCTAAATCAGCCTCTATAATTTTCTCATTTACACACTGGACATGTCATCAACCAAAATTAGCTTCATTACATTCAGTGAATTCAGTCTCAACTGGATCAGACCCATCCAAAATAAACTGAATCAACTCTCCTCTTGTCTGGCATTATACAGTTAGTCAAAGATCTTATTCTTCAAAATAGACTTCCCCAATCCAGTTCACACCTCAACGTAATCTTTAGCGACATCCTCCATACATGTAAACCTCTCAGTGTTGTCGAGTGCACTCGGTCATCACTGCCCTATTTACTCTGTTTTGTCCCTTAAGCACACAAACTCCCAACTTGTAATGATTAAAGGTTGCTTATTTCTTCTGGAAAAGGACATTCTGGTATTTGACCTTCTAGCTTCTTTGGACTGACCCACACTGTAAAACAGCAAAGATGTAGACTCTTATGCATAGTCTTTTGGCCACCACCCCATTCCCCACTCAGAAAACTGTCTATATTTAATGAGTCACCTTCATCATAGAGAAAACAAAAGTCCCTGACTGACCCACCAACTTAAGCAACAACTCCACACCAGAGATATCAGATGGAAGCTTTGGGAAATCCATCAAACAACATGGCGGCCTACAATATTTTCTCAATCTCTGATGCATAGCTAGGCTGTTTACTAACAGCAACAAATCACCATACCATAAAAACCCATCCTAGGAGAAATCTCAACTATAGGGGGTGAAATTAAAAAACTTGTCAGGGGAAACTCTTGTTGTGGCATCTCCCACGCAGGCATAACCTCTGAATCTCTTCTTTATTTGCCTTCATTAATACATTAAAAGACCACTTTATAGTTTCTTTGCCTCCTCATTCACTTTTACCTCCACTCCTCATAACTTTGATCCTCTTTCTGATCTCCCACGGCATAGCTCTTAAAAGTCCATGACTTTGCAGTATGCATTTGATTTTAAGTCATATTTTGTCTTCTTCATGATACAATTTTGATTTTGAGTAAATAAAAACATCAACAAACACCATAAACACAAAAAACTTAACTGAAATGCATTAATAAATTTGCATAAAAATCATAATAAAAAATAAACAGAAATCAATATTGCAGCACAAATTTCAACACACTTTATAGTAAGAAGCCTAGAAACTCAAACCTAAGTATGCTACCTAATCAGGAACAGTAAAAGGCATCCAAAATACTACTAATAATAAACTATTGATGAAAGTGAAAACATATGCCACACAAACAGGAAATGAAGAAGAGTAGGATGGGACAGGAATGACAAACATGAAGGCCCCCTAACAGGAAAGAGAAAGACACTCTCATACATGCACAAAAATCAAATATTCTAATACATACATAGACACAAACACAAATGCATTAGAAAGCCACTGCTAAGCATTGTTGGACCATTTGACCCAAGTCATAAACAAAACAGCATAAATACAAATATATATTAAGATAACACACATAAACACACCCCCACACATCCACACACCCCACACACACACATCTCTCTCTCTCTCTCTATATATATATATATATATATATATATATATATATATATATATATATATATATATATATATATATATATATATATATATATATATATATATATATATATATATATATATATATATATATATATATATATATATATATATATATATATATATGTGTGTGTGTGTAAATATGGGTCTACCTGAAATGAACGAAAGACCACTTACCCAAAGGCGACATCGCAAAGATGAGATCTACGAAACTTTAGTTGAATGAACTACCATGTTGCCAAAACATTTCCCATGGTAAGTATCCAGTTGACCAACATTTAACAAAAACAATACACCACACTATCTCCAACCCATCCATGTGGGGATCTACACCCCACACACACACCCTTAACTAAAATTACCAACTCTGTGAAAGCACAGGTTCAAACCATGGAAAATACCCATCAAAAGAAGCGTTTGAAGAAGTGACATAAGCAGGTAGAAGGTGTTGTAATTATTACAAAAGCAGAGTGCACAAACCCAGTCTTGAACCGTTTCAAGAAGTGACATAAGCAGGTAGAAGGTGTTGTAACTATTACAAAAGCAGAGTGCACAAACCCAGTCTTGAACCGTTTCAAGAAGTGACATAAGCAGGTAGAAGGTGTTGTAACTATTACAAAAGCAGAGTGCACAAACCCAGTCTTGAACCGTTTCAAGAAGTGACATAAGCAGGTTGAAGGTGTTGTAACTATTACAAAAGCAGAGTGCACAAACCCAGTCTTGAACCGTTTCAAGAAGTGACATAAGCAGGTAGAAGGAGTTGTAACTATTACAAAAGCAGAGTGCACAAACCCAGTCTTGAACCGTTTCAAGAAGTGACATAAGCAGGTAGAAGGTGTTGTAACTATTACAAAAGCAGAGTGCACAAACCCAGTCTTGAACCGTTTCAAGAAGTGACATAAGCAGGTAGAAGGTGCTGTAATTATTACAAAAGCAGAGTGCACAAACCCAGTCTTTCAGATAGTGTTTTCCTCTACTCTAGACTCCCAGTTCAGATTATCATAAACTGTATTATGGGATAAATTCTTTCATATACTTGGAAGTTCATACTGAACTATTATTCACCTGTTTTAGAACAGAATAAAGGAGAAAACTGCTAATGAGTAGTCTCTGTCAGTTGTAAACAGCATAATTAAACATATTCATGGCACCAGGTTACTCGTTTAATTATTGGGCTACTCAGTTGAATAGCTTGACTTCAGACATTACGTTCCCTCTGACTATTTGCAAAAGCTGGTAGCAGCACATTTTTATATTTTTCACTTGTTTATATATTGAGAACTCAACATTTGACCGTATGGTGGTTGCTTTAGTAGTTGAGTATATAATTTCTGCCGGACACATATACCAAGTCCTGAGACACTGCATACTCACAAATTAATATACTGAAATGCACTTTTACACAACATAATTTCTAACATTAGTCTGTCAAACATTTTACTGAACTAAATAATGAGAACAATAACAGCAGGAAAGACACCTTCTGTAGTTTTAAGACCTTACTCACAGCCAACAAACAAAAATATATATATATATGTATATATATATATATACATATATATATATATATATATATATATATATATATATATATATACACTATATACTATTTTTAAATATCACGGTAATTTAAACATCCACGTATTTTGTTGTTGAACTTTTTATGGAGCAGCTACTTCAACAACAACTCTTGATTACTCAACGCCTTTTAGAAGTTCTAAAAGAGCAAAGCAACACTAACGGAGCTTGTAGAGAGAAAGTTATTGGTGCTGTCAATGAAAATTCAAAAAAGAGGGACAATGTGGTTGTCGAAAATGGTAACATTTCTTTGTCTGACACTGATGAGCAGAATCTTACGTTGCATTCAACGCCACGAACTTCACGCAGTAACCCCGTAGCCAGTTATTGTCCGACGGATTCGATGGGCGGTAGGACAGTGCGTACCACGGAAGTAGATGGAGGGCACAAGGTTCCGAAGCCGAATTCGGAGAGGAACACTAGGGACCGGGGTGTTGGCGTTCGACATTTCGATTTCAAAATTCCACAATTGGATGAGGTACTTTCTATTCCTCGTTTTGGACAAACATATACTGGTCATGGCACAGAATCGTTACAGAAGCAAATAGAAGACTTTGGTAAAATTTTGCGAAAATATAAAGCATTACAAATGGACAACGTTTATTTAGAAAGATCTTTGGAACTCAACCAGGTACCCAAGGGACTCAGGGTTTTTAAGGTACCGTTTGGTTTTGAAAAAGACAATGAACTGTTTAATGAACTTACAGATATATTTGACAACACGGGTAAACAATTGATGAAACTGATTATCAAAAATAACAATGTTAAATTAGCTAAGTTAAACGTTGAATTAACTAGACTAGATAACAGTATTAGAAACGATTTATTATTTGAACACAACAAGGGTAAATTTGACAACATGTTAGTGGAAATTAATAGATATGTTAGCAAAGGTTTGGAAAATAAAAATGAAAAATTGCAGAGAGACACTAATGATTATTCATGTAATAAAGCATACTGTCATTTTAAGGATTACAAACTCCTTTTCAGGACAACAGGGAGTAACAATTACAATGTTAATGTTAGTCATAACGGTAACACAAATGTGACACACAACAATAACAACATGATGCTTAGAACAGAATTTCGAAGAAACACAGGAGTTCAGGATGAACAGGCCAATTTAGAAGATGAGCATTTTTTAGAAGAGCCTGCCCTTCGGAGATCAGAACGCTTGAAGGAGCGTTACCGACGGCAGGGGGGATATGTTCACCAAAATTACAGGAACAGATTCAGGCAGGAATACTGAATAACAACAAAAAGCTGGTATTACAAGCTGATAACAGGGAAAATGAAGCTGAAAGTTGTGTTGATAAAACAAATGACGATGAAGTTGAAAAATTCAAAGAAAGAGCACAAAACTCACTGAATGAAAATGCTCAAACATTCACAAATATGTGTGAAATTGATTTTTTTCTTTTTAGGGACTTGAATAGTAGTGAGGAAGTTCTTTTAACACAGAACGATAACGATTTAAAATGTGATATTATTACAGACGGTGGATTTTCTGTATACAATTATACAGAAAGACCATTAAGTGGAAACAATGTATCACTTTTTAAAAAAGGTTTTAAATTTATTCCTAATTTTAAGGTAGACATTGGAAATGTTTTGTTAAATTTAAAAATTTATGTTGGATTATTAAATTTGAAAATGTTTTTTAAAAGCAAGACTGACACTGATCTGACAACAGAAACTAGGAATTTCACACTAAAAAGGTCAAGTACTTTCATACCACCTAGTAATCCTGTTATTCACCTTTTTGAAATGCTATGTGAGATACAAATAAGAAAAGCATGGAAGGAAACATATCTAACAGAGGACAACTTAACAGTAGCAGAAAGAAACTGTCTTAGAGAATTAAGTATGTCTAATGACTTAAGAATTATGAAAACAGATAAAGGGGGTGGAGTGGTGATTATGAACAATTTGGACTACCAGCATAAAATGATTCACATGTTAAGTGATGATACGACTTATATAGCAGTTTCAAGATATGATATGTTAAAAGCTTATACAAAGATTGACTGGCTATTATACGGCTTGCTTATTGAAGGTAGTATTACGAAAGAAGAATACGATTATTTATTAGTGGAATACCCGATCACCCCATCCTTATTTGGGATACCTAAAATACACAAAAACATTTCAAATCCACCGTTCAGACCTATAGTGTCAGCAAAACAATCTAAAACTGAAGCAATAGCACGCTACATTGATGTTAATTGTTGTGATGTAGTGAAAAATATTAAACACATATTGAAGGATTCTTGGAATTGCTTAGAGAATTTAAAAGAATACGACAAGACAGACTTAGAAAACACCTTTATTGTTACAATAGACATTGTTAATTTATTTTCCGTAATACCTCTTGAAGAAGGACTGCAATTTTTTGAGGCCAGTCTAGAAAATTTTGGTAATTTTAGTACAACAAAACGGAAATTATTGGTAGAACTTATGGAAATGGTTCTTGAAAACAACTTTTTTCAGTTTGCGAACGAATACTATAAACAAAGTTCGGGTGTAGCAATGGGTGCAAGATGTGCACCTGTCTACGCGAACTTAGTTTTGGCCATGTGGGAGAAAGAGAAGGTTTTCACTAGTAGTTTTTGGTCAAAAGTAGATATGTATCTAAGATTTTTGGACGACATCTTATTGTTTTGGAAAGGTACACTAGAAGAGATGGAAGAATTTGTTACATACTTAGAGAGTACTACCACATTTTTAAAGTTCACATACAATATTAGCAAAGAAGGATGTGAATATCTGGATATAAAACTTAGGAAAACAACAGGAAATATAGAATCGAACATTTATCGTAAAAAGACATTTTCTAACTCCTATCTTCATTTTAAAAGCTGTCACCCCTATTTCCAAAAGCGTAATTTGGTTAAGGGGCAAATGGTGAGGCTTTCAAGGATTATCAGTGAGGATGGTGAGTTTTTTCAACGGACAGATATTCTATCAAACATGTTTGTGGACAGAGGTTATCCAAATAAACTACTTGACCAAATTAAAAGGGAAGTAAAAGAAAAAAGACACACTAATTTTAAGCCTATATTAAAATATGGCATGTGTCAGAATAAATTAGAAAACAACAAAACTGGCCTAAAAAATTCATGTGCATTAGTTTTACCTTATACTAGTAACATTAAAACAATGTCAGAAAGTATAAAGGAGACATGGAGGAATTTGTTTAACAATCAAATAGAGATTTTGAATAGTATAGGTAATGATGCTACAATTGTTTTTAGTAGAGGTAAAAATTTGAAGGATTATTTTGAAAATGAAACTTTACACAAAAATTCTCAAATGAGAAAATGTGTTTTTTGTAGATGTTGCAGATACATAAACGATGGACCTTATGCTACCATAAAAGGTTTTAATCAGACTATTAGATGTCCTGGGCATGTAAATTGTAATACGAAACTAGTAGTATACTTAGCCACTTGTTTGACTTGTCAGGCATACTATATAGGTAAAACAATTAGGAAGCTTAGGGAAAGAATTACTGAACACAACAGAGATATTAAAAACAAAAAAAACACTAATTCTCTTTACATGCATAGTACAACTTGTACAGATTTTAAGAAATTTCTATTTTTTGTTATTGATAGAATACCTCAAAATTGTATTAAAGAAGGAGATGTTAACAGTCTGTTAGAATTAAAGGAGTGTCTCTGGCAGTTGAGGTTAAATGCATGTAACCCACCAGGCATTAACGAACACACATCTATTGCTTGTTATTTAAAATTAAAATCTTACAACATTTAGTCTAACATTATTTGTATCAGGAATATTTTTTATAAAGCTAAATTTAAAAATCTGAACTTATTATTAATATTTCTATTAACATTAATATTAACAGTATTTATTTATTATTAATATTTATTAATATTTATTAATTTTTATATTAATTTTTATAGAATTATTTAAGGAAGACAAAACATTCACTATCTATTTACCTATTTATTTATTTATTTATCTCATTTCACACATATACATACACATATAAAGGGCCTTTTTAAATGTAGATTTCACACTGTATTTTTACACATGTTATGGATACATTTTTTATGTGTCACATTTTGGGAGTATACCCTTATGTACTGGATACATTTTTTTATATAGAAATCATTTTTTATATAGAAATCACTTTGTATATAGAAACCATTGTTTATATATATAAAAACCATTATTTAACATTGTATAGTTTTTCAGTAAACACACTTTTTTGTATTTTAAGACAGCTGTCTTAATTGTTACTGAGTTAATTAATCAATTGATGTGTTTGGACAGTGTTATCTATTTAAAGTAGCTGCTGTAACAACTCTTCACTCTGATGAAACCCGTGATGCGAACGGGTGAAAGCGCTAAGTGAAGGAATATTTGGTTCTATTATTTTTTTCGATTAATAAATAGTTACAAGAAGTTCTGGTTGCGATCCGCTTTTTATTGTTTAAAAATATATATATATATGGCAAGTCAGGTTTTGTTCAAACTTATTTTTTCTTTCCCATTTCCACTTTCCTCACTCTTCTATTCACCACTGGTAATTATGCATGCTAGCCTTCCACATTAAAAGAAATATATAATATATATGTTGTTGTTGTGGTGTCTTTTGACTTTTCCTGGTTAGGGGTCACCACAGCATTACTCCAATCCGCTAATGATTGGCAGTAGATTTTTACGTGCCGAGTTGCCAGCCCTGACGCACAACCTTCAATGAAGGTACGCCCATTCACGCATGTCTCCAGACAGAAGACGCTCTAGCTGAGAATCGAACGGGACAACGTCTTACTGTGAGGCGACAGCACTACCGCAGGACCACCACCGCAGTTGAGTATATATATATATATATATATATATATATATATATATATATATATATATATATTTTTTTTTTTTTTTTTTTACTTTTTGTTTTCTGTGTAAGATTTCATTACTGACTCAGCATTCCTCCCTCCAAAAAAAAGAAAAAATTACAAAGGTTTTTCTACCTTATTGTACAAGATATTCACCCTTTTCTTCAAGCTGCACGTCACATTTACTCGCTGACTTTTGCTATGACTGCTGAGCCATTTCATGTCTAACAAAAATTAAATAAGGAATGTAAAAACACAAGAAATATGTTGAATAAATGACAAACATCCAGCAAAGACTTGCAATTCTGCCTTTACTTTGAAGATCACACTTGTGTGTACTTACCAAAGCACTGTTCCTGCTTATACATTCCACTTTGGGAAGGAGGGTACCATCCAGAAACATAAATAATAAGAAAATAACAGGAAGTGCTTCCTGGTTAAAGTTCATTACTTTCTAGTATTCATTTGCCTTCCACAGAATGATTTGTTATTTTATCTGAATTTTGTACACTCCAGGAAATTGGAATGAGATTGCTTTATTACTGGGATGTTTGACAAAAAAAAGTCTAAAGTAGCTGTTCCTGAATGCATATGCAGTTCTTATAATTTGATCTTGATCATTTAAAAATAATAAACTAAACACGTACCACATGAGAAAAACATATAGAAAGCTTCTTATCCTGAAATGGGATAGGAAATACTTAACACTACGTCCTTCCAGGTTTACAACTGGCCCAGGACTGCTTCTACAAGTTAATGTAACCAAGAAACAAAAAGTTTATTTGAACACATTCATCTAGCTAACTTTGGGTCTGTATTAGATTCTTGAAAGCTGACAATGTCGAATCCGACATTGTCAGCACGAGAATAGTGTAAGTGCAGAATATCGAATGGGTAAACGGAAATCTCCATAAGGGGAGATTTCCATTTACTTCGATGTAGTGTGGTCTCGGAGTTGGTATCTTTAAGTAGCGGGGGGTGTGGGGTGCAGGGGGGCTTGCCCCCCCTCCCTACACCCTTTAGATTTTCTTTTTTTTTAATTTATTTTTAGGAACATTCGAAATTTTAATAGTTCGATCAATAAAGGTCGACCTTTAGTGATTCGAACTATTAAATTTTCACTGTTCTAATATAGACCTGCTAACTTTACCTGAGTAATGATCAGTAAAGTTTTGCAATGACACAGATCACTGCAGTCTGTACCTGTTCATGGCAGGGCTTTGTTTCCCTATTTTTTCCCAATGACTGCATAATCACCAACTTCATTACCACGGAATCCACTTCATTTGAAGATGACAAGTCAAGGCTGAAATTATATAATTATAAAAAGCTGTCATAAAATCAAATTATGTAAAACAATATAACAGTAACAGCTGAATATTTTATTTATTTTATTTTATGTTTCTTTACTGAGAAAGTCCGACTGGAATGAGGTCCATTTACAGTGGAGGCCCGGGGAGAAAAGCTCCACATCAAAGAATGTGTACAGTGATAAATGTACAATCAAAAAAGATATATCATACAATGGTTTGTTCCAAGCAAGCTTAATTTACACATACTAGACTCTGGACGGCAGTATTTAGGAGAAAAGACTCACATTAGCTGATTCATTCAAAAGACACATCACACAAGACGTAATAATTTACACATAGTAGGCCTTTATGGGAGTATTTGAGTACTGTATAATAGAAATAGTAAGCAGAGAGGAGAGGAAGGTAGCAAGAATTGGAGGACAACAGGAAAGCATTTATGTGATGCAAGGACAGAGCCAGGATTGCAAGAGGTGTGACTTAAGTGACTTTTTGTAGAGTGACATAGATGGTGCTGAAGAGATATTTTGGGGGAGGTTATTCCATTTCCTAGCAATGGTATGAGAGAAAAGAGCTTTCCCTGCAGTATTGTTGGCTTTGGATATACACAGCAGGGTTTTGTTGGATGAGCACAGAGGACGGTTTGCTGAATATTGGTTTAGTAGTTGGTTTAAGGCGGGAGTTTTGTGGGGGTTTCTCTAGTATGTTGAAGGTGAGCACTAGATGGTGGTAACCAAGTAACTGAGAGAGTTCTAACCACTGTAGCTCCTTTAGGGCAAGACAGTGATGGCTTCTAAAAGTGGAGTTATTGGCGAATTTTGCAGTTTTATTGTAACACAATTCTAGTTTGTTTAGGTCTGTTTTCCTAATGTGGGTTAGGACTGGTGATGCATACAGTAGGGTAGACAAAAGGTGGGTTTGGGCTAGTGTGATTCGTGCTTGGTCTGATAGGAACTGTTTGTGTTTGTATAAAGTTCCTAATTTTTATGTACCTTTTTAATGGTTTGAGAGATACGGACATCAAAGTTAAGATCCTTATCTATTTCAACACCGAGGAGCTTAGTATGGGGGGAGGGGCAGATTGTGGTGCTGTTTTTGGAGGTGATAGTGAAGGAAGGAGGTGTGGTTCTGGATTGTTGTGGATGAAAAGAAGTAATTTGGTCTTGGGGGTTAGAATTAGTTGGATATCAGTAATCCATTTTTCCATGGAAAGAAGGATTCTTGGGTAAGCTTTTGAAGAGTGGTTATGGATGGGACTGAGCATATTAGGGTTGAGTCATCTGCGTATTGTATAAGTGATGCATGCAGGGTGGAGGCATGTAGTTTGTTGGTGAAAATGGTGAAAAGTAGAGGATCCAGTATTGATCCTTGTGGAACGCCGATAGTAGTTGGTAGAAAAAGGTAATAGTACACCTTGCCATTTGACTGATTGTTTTCTATCAGAGAGAGAGTTTTTGAACCGGGAAGTAGTGGAGGGGGCAAAGGACATGGTGGATAGAGTGTCTAAAATTAAGTTATGCGAGACCATGTCAAACACTTTAGATAGATCTAAGAATATGGCTGATATGAAGTTGTTGTCGTTTCTGAGTTGGTTAACCTGGTTGGTAAAGGAGAGAAGAGCTGTAGTTGTACTGTGGTTTGGGCAGAAGCCATGCTGTGTGAAGCAGAGGAGATTATGTGAGGTTAAGAATGCATTTCTCCACGAGCTTGGAAAGGGGGGATAGGATAGCAATGGGCCAGTAGTTTGATAGTTCATAGGAGTTGCCAGCTTTGTGTAAGGGGAATAATATATGACACTTTCCATAGTTCGGGGATGTAAGCTTCTTTTATGGAATGGTTTATAAGAATTGAGACAGGGTAGTCTAGCGACTCTGCAGCTAAGTTTAGGAAATTAGTGGGTAGACCATCTGCTGCAAGAGTGGTGGGTTTTAGTTTTGAGAGTAGTGTATTACTTGTTGCTAGCTATCCAGAATACCAAAAAAGTCAAATTAGAGTCAGGAAAATGAGAAGAAACTCACCTAAAGAAGGGTCTAAAAAGGGGAAAAATTCACTAATGTGCAGCTCAGCAGGTCAACGCTTTTTAGTCAATCCCAACTTTTGAGTGGGAAGAGCACAAAATCAAGGATTTGGGACCAGAAATATGCAAATTGAGATGCTGGGGCAATGCATTGGGTAAGCCCCAGACTGTTTATATTACATTAAAAATTTCTGCTGTGCCGTATTCAGTGTCTGATGATGAGGAGGGTGATAATGATGATGATGATGATGATGATGATGATGATCATGATGATGATGGTGATGATGATGATGATGATGATGATGATCATGATGATGTGATAGACTGAAATCTTCTGACACCTAAGCAGCAACAAAAAGTTGTCGGAATAGCTTTTTTGCAACTTTTCATCATTATGAATACCACCTGCAGTTTGCAGTGAAAATAAGTCATTACCTAACGGGACTTTCCTGGCCAGCAAAGGTGTAATACCCTTTTAAGTTAAAGGCATGAATAATGTTTGTAACTTAGTATATAATGGTAAGAGCCTTCCCAAGGAGAAGGGTCCTCCAGAGGGGAACTACCAGAAGAGCAAGGTTCATTGTCTTTATCAGGTTTTAGAAGAGTGTGTTCTATTTACTCTGATTTGGAAATAGTTAAAGAATCTGAGTAAGGTGGAGACTTTTCCCTCTCCTGGACATAGTGCCAGACTAAACTGCAAAAAAGAGGAACATGCCAAAGGTAGACTAACGGCCTTTATTTATTAGTGCAGGAACTATCACACTAGTGTTAGTCAGCCTAGTGCTTTCAGAAACATGTTATCTATCTTACACTATACTTTGAACAGATCTGCAAAACTGAACAGCTTGACTTTGCAAAAAGTGCAGTAGAGCCAAGAAAAATGTCCATAACTCTGTCCAGTGAGCAGCCAGTCATCTGAAGTGGATGGCTTGAGGGGAGGTGATCCTCAAGACATAAGTTTA
>NC_056747.1:1286630511-1286638011 GCF_019279795.1 Protopterus annectens
ATACTACTGCATAACATAAACTGGCTACAACCGTAAAACCATGGTTCACTCACTATTAATGCCATTGTGTTTAGGTTCATAGGTGGTTACTACGCTATCAGCCCAAGAGCCATTTTAAACCTAGCCAAGCTTACCCCAAATTTACAAAAATATTGCTGAAGTGTGTGAATACCCAAAGAATTTTATGGTTAAGTTATAGATTTGTACACATTCAAAAGCTGTCCCTGTCCATTGGGGACATAGGTGCCAAACCATGGGTAAATTTGCAATTTCCCATCCAGTGGTCCAAGTTACATTTGTACATCATTAGGGAATGACCTTTGCTTCACATGGATGGGAAGCCTGTGCCAGTGAATGGGGTAATCACTGAGACACACACCTGTCCTTCCAACATTTCTTGTTTATGTCAAATATGAGGCTTAGGTCCTTAGACTGGACATTCTGATGTTATTTGTTTTGTAGATTTGCAAAATCCATCAGTCTAGGTTTGGAGGATGCCTTGTAGCCGAGACATATATCACCCTGCATCAGACTGTAGGAAACTAACTACAGGGATAAGGCTTTGAGATGGTCAGTATAGGGCTTGTCGCTTACTCCCTGCAGGAGACTAACTACAGGGATAAGGCTTTGAGATGGTCAGTATAGAAATGTTGAAGGGTATTTTTTTGAGGGGAGTGATTTGGAATGATAAGGGAGTAAAACTGGAGCTAAATATATTGGCTAGCAGATTAGTTATGTCCTCTGGCACTATATAGGTGGTTTCAGTCACCATTAGTTCTACTAATTGTTGGATGTTGCCTTTAAGGTTTTGGATATAACTGAAGAAAGCCTTATGGTTGTCCTTGTCTTGGGAGGCTTTGGTGAAAATAATTAGTCCCCTGAGCTGTTTGTTCAGGTTGGTGAAGGAGTTTTTACCTTGTTGGGTAATGTTCCTTATGTCTTTGGACATTATTTTTTTTCATCTATTATACAACCTTTTTATACTGAGTTTCCACCAGGGTGGCTTGTTTGTGAAGGTTGTCCTATGTTTATTTTGAGTAGGTACAGTTGTCTCTGTGAGATTATTTATGTGATTGCATAAAATTTCTCTAAACAATTCCGTATAGGCAGTTGTGTCTTCAGGGTTTGGGAAGGCTTGGAATTTTGCTAGACTGTTGCTTAGTAAAAGATAGTTACCCCCACAATCATTTTTAAATTTTCTCTGGTTATCCAGGGTTATGGGCTTAATATTTATTTTCCAAGAAGACACTCTTGTGGTCCATCTTGGTCAATGAGAACTTTAAGCCAGGGGAGTACATCATTCGTCCATGTTTGTGAGGAAAAGGTCAATAATATTTGTGCCCCTGGTCGGCATGCAGACTAGTTGTTTAAGGGTGTTTGTATTAACCAAGTCCAGGAATCTCAGGCTCTGAATATCTGTGGTCATGTACAATTCGCAGTTAATACTGGGGTAGTTAAGGTCACCCATGAGTATTGTGTTGGCCTGAATGGGGAGTGGTCTAGTATGTTCAAGTATGTGTAATGTGTTCTGGGTCATGAAAGGGACCCATTGCCTGCAAGTATATGGTATGTTACTTTACTGACAGTAAGGTGGACATGGAGAAAGTCAAGCGTGTCATACTGTTTGGCCAGCCTTGAGGTGTTTTCATGTTTGATGTAATCTGATACTCGTCTAATGTTAGACCCTACCAGTGCAGTAGCCAGTCAAAATGCGTGAGAGACATCATATACTTGCACTGCCTGAGTGTCCCCTGCTGCTTTAAAACAATTCTCTTAACTGCACAGATGTCCATATTGTCCAGGGCAAGGAATGTTTGCATGGAGTGGAGTTTCCTGTTTAGAGTCCTGGCACTGAGCATTAACATCTGAGTTGGTGTAACAATGTCAGTAGGCTTATCAGTTTAGTAGTGAAGAAACTGCTTGAAACCACCACGATATAATCCAAGTAGCATTTATTGTAAAAGTAGAACAGGAACGAGCGCTTTCACACAAACAAATTGTGCTTCATCAGGTTACAATTATGCAAAGAATTCCATTGTCTTTTATAAAGAGACCCCTTGTCATAATTAACCAATTAATCACACTAATTATGATCAATTAACAAACTATAAGCTCGTTAACAATGATAAAACTTGAATAAATAAAATACTAGTGCTGTTTACAACTACCTAACATTATATTTAAAAGCAACGTAAAGAATCTATTAAATATTTCATTTAAAACACAGCATTAAACCTTCTCATTTCTATGAATATCACATTAATTGATGGAATACATAAAATTATTCAAACATCGGCATTACGCCTCCGTAAATCAGTTCAGGAACCCATGTCCATATTTAGGAAAAGAAGCAATCTAGGGTATAGCTTCCACTAGATTTCTGTTAAACAATCCTAGCTCGTTTCTAAAAGCATATTTCCATCACACATTATTACATTCTAATATAGATACTTATTTCCAAAACAATTAGATCATTGACATTTACGTAGTCTTAAGTATTACAATAAAAGACTAAATCATCTCAACATATTAACTAAGGGCCTTCTACAAACAACATTCGTTGTTAAAGCAAACCTACAGTCAAGTACATTTGTATTTGTGCCTTAATGGATTAAACGCCCGGGAAAAGGAGACATCATATTGTAGCAGTTAACCAAGCAATGCGCTTAGCGCAGCAAAACGCTGCAATACTAACCATGGCAAAAAATAATACAGTCACAGAATCCATGACCATAGTTAGGTTCTGGCATTAAAAAGTCAAAACACAACCAGTATCCAAGGTATATATATATCCTAAAAAACACAAATAAGTAGGACTTATACATAGTCCCATTTAATCAAAAGCTGAAGCCATAGGTTAAAGTATATACTACAAACTAAGAAATGAGATGCATAATATAAAACGCCACTCCAAAATAAACATAAAAGTAGAATTAGCACTCAGCTATAGTATAGTCACCAATAACTAATACTAGAGACTGAGCTATAAAATAACATTAGTTTCAAGTTTAATGTAAATTGATACTGCAGATTCGAACTTCATAGCAAAAGGTTCACAAACTCTGTAGAGTCCAATGGAAATATTTGATATATGAATATCATAATATATATAAATAAATGACAACATTTATATATAATAGGAGTATACATGAAGATGCATATAGATGTACTGCAGACATTCAATATGCTAAAGCCTAATGTGGTACAAAAACAATTAATTACAAATAAATGAATAAAAATGAAATAACAGACTTAGCATATAAAAAATGTCCATGACATAATTACCAAATATTAATAATAGCAGAATTGAACAAGACAATATGTTAAAAAGTAAATAAGATAAAAATAAAAATACCATAGTGTCCCTTCCCAAATGGCAAAAATATCAAAAATATAACAATATATATGAAAAGCCAACATTTTATCAAAGTCCTATATGCAAAAAACTAGATGGCCTAGATGTCTAAAACAACAAACATGGGCATATAAATATATTAAGCCATAATAATAACAAACATATTACATAAATTTAAATAATAATAATTATACATACTAATATAATGTCCAGTTTATCTCAATAAAACATGATATGAACTAGTATTAATCACATTTATCAATGTTAGTATATAAATAATAATTACTAACAACAAAGCAAATTTTTAATTACAGTACTAAAATAAACCTATATAATCAATAATTAAATGAAAAATATATATTTTATATATTTTTTAGTAAGGATGGCAAAATACATCAAATTCACCAATATCTTTTTTATTAGCTCGGACCTATCAGAGCTGGTCGAAGATTAACTACAGAATTGTGACCAGTGCAGTAGCCAGTCAAAATGCGTGAGAGACATCATATACTTGCACTGCCTGAGTGTCCCCTGCTGCTTTAAAACAATTCTCTTAACTGCACAGATGTCCATATTGTCCAGGGCAAGGAATGTTTGCATGGAGTGGAGTTTCCTGTTTAGAGTCCTGGCACTGAGCATTAACATCTGAGTTGGTGTAACAATGTCAGTAGGCTTATCAGTTTAGCACTGCCTAAAAAGGCATTATGGAGGTGGACAATATTAAAAATCCTTAAAGGGGACAAATACAGATCATCCCTGGCAAAACAGAGTGATCTGTTTACCATATCCCCCAGGCAGAGAACTACAGTACTGTACCCCTCTTGGAGAGACAACAAAAACAAAGTCAATTATCAAAGTGTATTATCTTCGGCTGGTACTGTGACATCACCATTGGAGAAGGTTGAATGCTGCTGAAAGCTAGACTCATACCAGCCTGGGAGACACAGTTCATGAGCTGCATAATGTCTCTGTTCATATAGCCTGGGAAATATGTCTTAGGTCATTTACACCCATATGGACTTGCAATCCAATGACCTGAGTGTATGCATGATCTGGCAGATCCTGTCCCCTGACAGGTAGCTGACTATGAGTCTCTCCTTGCTCAGACTGGTAAGTGGGACCTCTGTGTATCTCACAATAGTGTCTATGACTAAAATATTATGTTATGTGGTGGTTTTCCTTATGGGATTGAGATACCTTATTATGATACTGCATGTGTCCTGGTGCATGTCGTCTTGGCAGAGTGCTGTAGAGATTGCTAAAAATACTTGTTTTGTGCATGAAATCTAGGAGGTCTTTGAGGTTTGAGAAGATTACATTTAAGAGCCTCAGTGTATGTGGGGCTGGTCCATTCTATGTGAGGTGGGTGTACCGTGTGGGTCATTGAGAATGTTTTGGTGTTGTTTGCAATTGTACGTGAGGGCTTTGCCTCCAGTGACATTGTGTAACTACATCACTCACAAACCTTATCAGTTTGCTTTGGAATTAGGTGGCTGACAATAAGCATAAGACAAATGCCCAAATCCATCGAGCTATCTGCAGCGATAGTAGAAAAGTGAAAATCCATGGTTATATATCCTTAACTCATGCTTTTTTTTAAACTAATGGATAGTACAAGAGGAATTAATGTCTGGCTACTAGGTTGTTACTTGTATTTGCAGGGTTGTGGTCCTCAAAGTGAAAGCCAGTTGTTCGTGCAACTAGGCCCTGATAGATTTCTGAGGTAGTCTATTATAGGAAACATTTGAATTCAAAGTACTTGTGACTATACAGGGGGCTGTGAGGCACCACTTGCAGGATGAGCTATAGTGTGCAAACACAGTGACTTTATAACAGCACAGAAAACTGCTAAAATAAACAAAATGGCCTTCTGGCCAATCACCAAATCACACTAAAGTTTGACCAAAGTGATTCCCAGTTTGGAGACAGATCAGGCTATCTCCCACTGCCAACGGAATGCAGATCTAATCCCTCTTAATTATCTGAGAAGGTAGCAGAGAGAAGTCGCAAGAGTCTGAATCCTTACTGAACACCTGAGCTGCATAAAATGGGCTGGTGCCAAGGTAACTGTTTTGGAGCCATAGTTTGTCTATTGTCTACAGCCCAGTGATTTTGGTTAACCTCAACCACATCTCATAATGATGAAAGTCCTGACTAAATTCTCTACCCCAGAGGAAAATAAACCTTAGTGAAGTATCAAACGTCACCTGTCAATTCTAGACCTAATATTGATCAAGTACTAGTGACCCAGCTGTGTCACCCATGGCTCTAAGTGATTCGGTCACATTGACTAATTTTGATGTTGACACCCTGACCCTATGTAAAAATAGGAAAAAGGGGACTGACAAAGATAACAACGTTCTAGTTGTTTCAAAACACTGCTGCAGCAAAAACTTTAAGGTAAATTCTGTAAAGGACTGACAAGATCACTAAACAGAAATATATGCTTAAAAAAGATACCGATTGCTAAAAAACACGTGCAGGGATGAAACCAACATTTTGGGAGGACAAATATTTATGCCCTTGAAGGCTGGTCACTCTAACATTGTTCCAAGCAGAAAACAAGGACTCTAAATTACCGATCAGTAAAACTAGTGCTCACAATGCTTCACTGGTCATATCAGCTCTACACCTCCCTGCCACCTCAAACTGCAGCAAAGTCACATGCACTTCTTTACATGAGTTTTCTGGCACACATAAGATGTACTTAAAGCCTAAATGTTATTTGTTTTCTGAGGGATAATAATGCTCCAACCAAATTTACCCATCTACACCAAAATCCACTGTTAGATGTAATTTGGTCGTACATAATGGGACTCTGCAAGTAATAGCTATTCCTGAGCCTGGAAAGTGCAACTAGTACCCCACAGCCTAAAGCTGGTAAAGCTTCCACACTCACTAACTGGCATCAATTTTCCATTCTCCTAACAACTATTTGAAGTTTAGGAGAGATGTAAGAGATTAATAATATAAACTGATAATAGGTGTCATCCTCCAGTCATAAGTTTGATTCCGTTGGTCTCCAATTATCTACTGTATGACCGAGAGCAGTCCACTTATCCAGGACATTGTTACTGGATTTCTACTCAAACTGGCACTCATGTGTAGTAGTCTTACCTCACTAACAGAAAAGAAAAAAAACACCATGTGCCTAAATGACAAAAGACATGGGGCAGTATAAGCTACTAGCACTCAACATAGTTTTCAAAAATTACAGATTAATAACAGCTCTCATTACCTCACAGATACAATTTCTGTGTATGCACTCTAATATAGATGATAACATTACTCTGCTCATACCCACGGATATTGTGTGTGTGTGTGTGTGTGTGTGTGTGTGTGTGTGTGTGTGTGTGTGTGTGTGTGTGTGTGTGTGTGTGTGTGTGTGCTGTAATGTGAGTGCCATTTTGTACTTTGTCATGACTTGGTATACTGGAGACAGCATGCAGGAATACAGTACACCTTATTTTCAGATGTTATTCCAGCTGCCATTTGGTTTATGGAGAACACATCTGTGGACATGAAATGTGTATAAATATGTCAGCTTGGTCATTGCTCTGTGTTGTCTTTCCTTGGAACACATATGGGTTACCACTGTCTGCAATATCTGCCTGTTATCATCTATGAGCTTATAAAAAAGGGTTAATTACTCTTTAAGCTGCAGTTGGATGTATGCAGTTAGCTTATACAGAGGTTTTCTTTATTTTTTTAATTTGACATGTAACTGCACTGTTGTCTTATTGTTTAAGTAAAGTTTATTTATTTTTAGAATTTGTGGCTGATGTTTATTCTATTTTTATCATTGCTAGTCATTATTTCAGTAGAGGGTTACTATTTGCCAATATAGGATTAGAAAATATGGTGGCTCCCAGCTCAATTAGCTAGATCATTTAGGCTTAATACCAGTGAAAATATTACTGTGCATAATCTTACATTTAGCTTAATTAAGAGCAGCACTTAAGTATAAGTCCCTGAATTTCCATGGTGTTGGCAATACTACCATCCCAAGAAGTAAGCTGTGTGGAATTGAAGAATTCTGCCACCCCTCACTGTGAATTTTGTGTGTGTGTTTGTGTGTGTGTGTGTGTGTGTGTGTGTGTGTGTGTGTGTGTGTGTGTGTGTGTGTGTGTGTGTGTGTGTGTGTG
>NC_056747.1:1286643011-1286658011 GCF_019279795.1 Protopterus annectens
TTATGGCACCTAAAAGAGTACTGCCTTATAACTCACTTTAAAAGCAACTCAAAATCTGTCTAAAATCTGCATGCAAACACACACACACACACACACACACACACACACACACACACACACACACACACACACACACACACACACACACACACACACACACACACACACACACACACACACACACACACACACGCATACACACACACGCACACACACACACACACACACACACACACACACACACACACACACACACACACACACACACACACACACACACACACTCTTGTATTACTGCTCCAGTTTTATATTGTGCTCTGACAGGTCTTCATTTGAGTACAGACACATATCGAACTGCTCTTGTTTACAATTGTAATTTATGGTGTATCACATAGTCTAGAATATTTTGTAAAATAATTCCATTCAGATATTACAAATGAAGTTTCCTTATTAGAATACCCTGCTTGGTGTTCTGCTCTTATACTTTTATGTCCCATGACATCAGGCATAACATTACTCTTTTAACTCTTGCATCATTTGTTTAGTGAAATTTAACCAGTGATAAAACCTGTAAACTGTAAATTTACTTTCCCCCTTTGTTGATGCCTTCATGTACCAATGACATAATGTAAAATGGCTCCTATCACTGAAGCTACTACATGTATACAGTGCATAAGGTTTAATTCAGGTGGAGATTTTATCTCTATGGCCCCTGTAAAAGAACCTCTGTGCCAACAGGTCTCACGCAGTCATCAAGGTGAAAAAATAAATATATTTCATCTTGTATTTTTAACATCTTTTTACACTTTCGCTTCACTAACATGTTTAAATTTGAATTTTACCAGTCATATCTGATAGAAACTTAAGCTACCTAGATTTATTCCTATCCCTTGCTCAGTGTCCTCTGTGACAGAAACCTTCATTTGTTCATTTATATTATGTTTTGAAGTATTTAATAGATTTAAGCAAAAATGTACTTATGCAGAGGATCCAATTTGCATTACATTGTTACTGTATTCAAAACAAAGATCAAAAAATTTATAAAACAAGGATCTAATCATTAATAAAAAAATGTATGTTATCTAAAAATGTGTAACTCCCCCAAAATAATTCCGTTGAGAATAAGGCAGTTTTATTCATTGCCTGCACGCAGGTATGACTGCACATGGTTTGTGCTGGTGGTCTCTGCCTATTAAACCAGCATGGAGCAGTCAGGGACCCTCAGGGATCCTCACACTTCGTTGCTTCTCGGGATATTCAGCACCGATTCAGGCAGTTCATTTAATCAACCTGAAACCTTAACAGCAAGAAGCATTTACCCAGCTGTGTTCCACATGGATGCCCTTCAAGGGCATAGCTAGTCATGCTGCTTATACAATATTGATCTAAAATGTCATGGAAACAGCTTTTAGTACACAGGCCTTAGGGAATCACAGAGCTTTCTTGCTGCTACATGATTTTAGTTTAATTCTACTAAAGATAACCAGATTATCACTTGTTAGCCGATAATACAAAGTGACAGAATTCACTACAGGCCAGCGCAATCCTGGTTATAAAATATATTGAATAAAATGAAAGTTGGTTTCCGATATGTCAAGAGCAACGTCTATCTAAGTCACAATCCCAGTACCATATTCAAGCAGAAATAAGTATTCTAAACACAAATCTGAAAACTTATATCCATCCTGAAACTGCTGTACAGTACTTAAGGGGTGTAATATGGTAAGAAACTAACCCTTAAATTATTTCATGGCTGTATTACAGCATGACTGAAGCACTTACAGTAATCCAAGGAGGAGTTAAGCCCTCTTTGGCTGCAGAAACAGACAGCTATGCCTTATGGTTCAGAGCACTTGAGACAAGACTACTATAATACACTACAAATTTAATAGGTTCATAGGTTGTTAATAGGCTAATGACCACAAGGGCTCTTACAAGCCTAGCCATGCACCCCAAACCATTGGGTCCCCAGTATCATGGGTATCAATATAGGTGTGGGGCATATTAGTAGGAGGGCAACTAAGAATTTGTAGAGAGGGAGTGTCAGTTAGAATAATGCTTTTCTTATTGACAGCCTCTATCCATAAGGGACATGGGAGGCCAGACCACAGGTAAATTTACAATCCACTTGTCAAAGTTTTGTTTGAATAGGGTCAGAGATGGACTCTCTTTTACATGGATAGGGAGTCTATTCCATAGCGCCAGGATCCATTGGGACAAGTATCTATTTCTCCAGCACATTATGTTTATGTCACAATCGAACCTCAGATCCCTGTATCTAATGTTTCTGGTGCTGTTTGTTTGTGAATGTGCAACAGATCCATCTGGGCTAGGTCTGAGGAAGCCCTGTAAGTCAGGCAAAGATACCCTGTCAGCAGCCTGTAGGAGACTAAACAGAGAGACAGAGCCTTTAGGTGATCAGTGTAGGACAGGTTATTCATGCCCTGAATTCTTCTGGTGAAAAACCTTTGTTGGCATTCCAACTGTTGCAATAGCCTGGTTAGGTACATGCCAAAAGGAATATTATTCTCAATTATGGGTCTGATAAAGGCTGAATAGAGTGGTACTATATCTTCTTTGGACCTGGATGCCATACATTTACCTATAAGTTGGGTGGGCAACATAGAATGATTTTCTTATTATCTTAGCTATGTGTTGGCCAAAGGCCAGATTGCTGTCTACATATGTTCCCAGACCTTTTACTTCTGGGTCAACTCTTAAGGGGTATTTTAAAAATGGAGTAATTCATTTGACTTGACAGGTTGCTAAAGGCCATTGTAATACATTTTTGGCATTGACTTTTAGGCCATGGCTTTGGCACCAGTGATTTGTTCATGTTAAACCAACTCGCAAAATATTTGTGGCTTGGGGGAATCTGTTATAGTTCCCAATTTACAGTCACCTATGAACTTGGTGAGCCTGAGGCCTTGAATGCTAGCCTTGACTTTCGAGACATAGATGTCAAACAGGTATGGACCTTGCATGGAGTCCTGTTGTACTCCGCTGATGACAAGTCTCTTGTTAGAGATGATATTACCAATCCTGACTTCTTGGGTCCTGTCTGTGAGCCAGCTGGCAATCCAGTCCTGAGTGAGTCATTGCATCAAATGCCTTAGCCAGGTCAAGATACACAGTGTGCACTGTTTTGCCTTTGTCCAGTGCCTTAATGACTCTTTCAAAGAAGTCTACAAGTTAAGTAGGCATGACCTTCCCTTAAAGTCAAATTAAGATGGGTCCGGTGTCCGTAGGTAGTCAATGTACTTTTTAATTATTTCCATGATAGTTTGTTCCATGGCTTTGCATATTAGGCTTGTAAGACTGACGGAGCTATAGTTCCCTGGGTCAGTTGATGGTCCAGCCTTGTGGATTGGAATGACTGTCTCAGTCCTCCATTTACTTGGAAAGTAGCCAATTTCAAGGCTGTAATTGAAGAGTGTCTTATGTAGTCCTGATAGATCCTGTTTTAAACTGTTCAGGAGGCAACTAAGGATGTTGTCAGGACCCAGAGAGGTGGTGTTCTGGGTTTTAGTAAGTGCTACCAGCACCTGGTCCCCACTGATAATTGAGGGGGGGGGGGTAAGGTAAAGTCTGAGCTGAATTTATCAGCCAGTAGATTTGCTATGTCAACCTGATCTGTGAAGGTGTATCATTCACCAACAGTTCAGCACACTGTTGTGTGCTACCTGTAAGGTTCCACACATAGCTGAATAAGGCCTTGTGATTGTCCTTACCCTGAAAGGCTATTCTGACCTTGTAGTTGGCCTTGTTAAACTTAATTAGACCTCTAAGTTTCTTGTTTAAATGTATAGGAGAGCAATTGTCTTTAAGGGAGTTGCTCTTCCGAATTTTGGCCATGAATTTTCTTCTTTTATTATATACTCTGTTTAGGTGAATATTCCACCAGTGGGATTTGTTTTTAGCTTTTGTTTTGGGTTAATTTATGGTATGTATGGTAGTCTCTATGCACCCATTCACATGTTTTACAGGGACTCTGTAAGTAATTCAGCATAGGGAGATGTGGTCTTGTGATTAGAGGGAGACTTGAATTTTGGCAAACTCACTTTATATTATGTAGTTTGCCTTTGAACAGTTCCTGACTGTTACTGGTTTAGCTGGATTTTTACTTCGAATGAGACAGCTTTGTGAGCCAGCCTCACTAGTGTGGATGAGACATGGGTGGGGATGCAATGCTCTCCCAAGTTGATGAGTACCAGATCCAGTATGTGTGATCCTCTGGTTGGAGTGTGCAGTTGTGCACTTTTCTGTTTCAGGTTGTTTGTGTTAATAATTATCACCAAGTCACAGACTGCATCCACAAGTGTCTGAGTTAGGTATGAAAACTCCACTTAAAGACATCAGCTGCAATAGACAAAGCCAAAAATAATTGGGGACAAAACCAGGGGCATTTTTAAATATTGCTCTTTAGGGTGACCATAGGTTCATATTAGCATGCATTTTCAGAAGGATCTAAAACTTGAGTATCTGTTATTATCTAGTGACTTCAGTCCTCAGTGATTTGCCAGAAAACCATTTCTATAAGGAACAGACTAGATGTATGATGGGAAAATCTACATAGTTGAGCAAATGCTTTGATTTCTGCCATCACATTTAACAATCTTATGCCTACTAGAATTACTGTTCTCATAAAGTTACACCTGTTTAATGGTACTTGCAGTAGCTGAACTAAGGCCATAGAAAGACTCTTTATCCCTAACAATAAGTGGTGTACTATCTGAAGACCTCCTATTCTGAAAAATGAGAAAGTGGTCCTCTTAATGACCCTTTTCTGTGATTTGTATTGGCCTGTGCTATGATCTTTAAGGCCTTTGCTATAATTTGTAAAGGCTTGTGCTACATTTTTACAGGCCTGGTCTATGATTTTCAGTGTTCAGACGTTGACAGATAAACTTCCAGTACAAGTTGCTCACGATGCAGGAGATGAAAATACCATACTGTTATTCATGCCTGGAGAAGCACTTCAGACTAGTATTAATGTAGTATGCATGCAAGGATGGCATAAGCCTTCCTGATAGGCATATTGGAGTTTTTGTTTTAAGGTGAGTAGCTAATGCAACAGTTATTTCTAAAACATAGCTAATGTGGAGAGGCCTAACTACAGATTGTGCCTACCAAATATAAACAGCAGCGTTGTACTGCCTAGGCACATACAGGGCAGCACTACCCTTTAGTTTTATGCACTGTGCCACACTCAGCACACCAGGCCCAGATCTGACCTTTGATTAACCATGCATGTCATAGCTCTGTGAAAGGTCATGTTATTTTTTTATCTTTGTACTGTTTGCCTTGGGCAGTGCATTACCCACATTTTCCTGATCAGTTTATTTTACAAGAATATGTTTGAGGCCTTGTTGACACCTGACTACATAATTAGTTATTTATCCTTTGTTGGCTAGGTTAGTAAAGTTAGTGGTGTCTTTTTCAGGGGACACCTGAGTTCTCCTGCTCTTCATTGTTGTGAGTGGGACCTACTTTGGAGGAGCACTTCCTGTTTCTGTTCCAAATCCAGAGGAGGCCCAGAGAAACAGGGAGACAGATGAAGAAAGAAAGAGATGACGCAGAGGTAAAAGAAATGAAGAAGAAAGCAAATATTGAGACTGGAGAATGTGTGCAGGATTCTAAGGAAAATATTTCAAAGAAACCTGTTTGATGGAGATGAGTCAGTAACTGATGGATGTATAATTACATACCTCCAGTCGTGATGGTTGCAGGATGATTTACTTAAAGAAATGGTGGTGCAGAGTGAGCCAGAAAATGAAGGAGGCATTTCCTGGGGGGTATTATGGAGAAAATACAAAAGGAAAATGCAGAGATAATCCTGAAGATGGAAAAGAAAACATATGCAGAGAAAGGATCAGAAGGCAAAAGTGGAATAGCAGAAAAAAAGGCAGAAGAAAATAAAAAATAGAAGTATGTAGTAATGCTTCAAAGTAAAGAAGATGAAGAAATGGGTATGTATGGATTATGGGACAGTTTAATAGCTCCTTTGGGTGTAAAAGCACATGAGGTAAGAACGTTTATTCTTATTAACAATAGACATTTTGTGACATTAAATATGAGACTGCTTTTTCAATGAAAAATGTTCTTGGAGAATATGAGAAAAAGTGTGTAATGCATGGAATCTTTATGTAATAAAACAATTTAACAGGAAAACAAAAATAAAGATTTGTGTACTATTTTGAACAGAGGTAGAAAGAAAGATGTTGAAAGGACATTTGAATGCTTTATGTAAAGTATTAGACATTGCAAAACTTTATGACAAAAGGGGTATATGGACTGGTGGCTGGGATTTTAATATTGTGTTAAAAAAGATGAAAATTATACATATACCGAGCATGACAAAAATGCAGGAGAATAGGGTTGTTATAAAATACTGGGGAGAACCCAAAACTTTTTTTTTTGTGGAAAAGAAGGACATTTAATAAGTAATTATGACAAAAGAAAATGTTATATTTATGGGGAAGTGGGACATGATTTAAAAAATATAAATTACAAGACTACCTTCTCATTCAATAATGAATTTATTTATTTAGCAAAATCAGCATGCAATAATGAAACACCTACTCTAGGAATGAAAACTAAAAATGTGACATAGAAATTATTAGCCTGGGAAAATTTCAAAGCTTATTAAAAAGTATTAATTACATTAGAAATGTTTTGAATTTTGTTATGGACTTTGTAAATTGTATATACTTATTTAATGAGATTATTAATAATTGTGTAAATGATTATTGTTTTGTTTTAAAATCAAATAAAAGATTTTAAAATAGAAATGTGAATTTAAATGTTATAAATGTAATAAAATTGAACATTTATGGATGGATTGCAAAATGAAAATAAGATTAAGAAAAAAGAAAGTGAAGAACATAAATAAAAGAGGAAAATTTAAAATCAGTAGAAATAGAAGAAAAATTAGATGAGAAAAATAATAAATAGGACATAGAAGTAAGTTCTGAAATAAGTGATGAAGATGACATACATTGGGGTAGTAAAAGGGGGGGTAAATTCTATTGGTAAAAGGGTAACAACAGAAAAACAAAACTTAAAGGGATAAGTACAAAAGAAAAAAGAAAGGAAATGGATGAAAAAGAAGACATACAGCTAAAAATTGGGGTTTGATATAATGCTTAAGTTGTTTGATTCACAGACACAAGGTACATTGTTTGATTCTCACATTTGGGAAGGAGACTGGTTAGGCTTTGAATGGCCTGTTAAGAAAGCTAGCCTAGTAATCAGCTATGAACTTATGAAACCATGAATCAAAGGGAAAATGAAAAATTTATAGGGCTTTCAGTAAATGTGAATGGTATTAAGAATATACTAAAAGAATATGAATTCTGGAGTGGTGCAATACATGCGGTGTAGATCTAATTATATTAGAAGACACAATATTTTTAATAAATGAAGAAAGGTTACAAACAGAAAGGCTATGTGGAGGAAAGATATTCTGCCTTTTGGGAAATGAGAAGTGTTCCAGAATAGCCATATTCTTTAGAAATACAATAAGAATATTAGATGTAACTTTGGCAAAAATGGGAAGAATGACCATTGTAGATTTAAAATAGAAAGAATAACTATATAGCATTATAACATTATATGCTTATAGTAACTGTAAAGAAAAGGAAAGCTTATTTCATCAGCTTTTAGACTTTGTATTGATAAATATTATAATAGCAGGAGACTTTAATTCTGATTTAAGAGGCAAGCATAAAAAGAAAGGAAATAATATAAAAAAAAAGATAGAAGTTATAAGATTTGATAAGCTAAAACTTTGGGACAAAAATGTATGGACTTACAAAAGGGGTATGTATAAAACTGAAATAAATTATTTTGTAGTATCAAAAAGTTTAGTTATCAGAGAAGGGGAGAGATATGTGAAACAGGATTTTATGATCATCTTGCAATATGTCTACAGATAAAGGAAAATAAGAAATATATAAAAATAGGTAAAGAAATTGTTTGTGTCTTTCGGCTTTTCCCGGTTAGGGGTCGCCACAGCGGAACTCCAGTCCGCTAATGATTGGCAGTAGATTTTTACGTGCCGAGTTGCCGGCCCTGACACACAACCTTCAATGAAGGCACGCCCATTCATGCATGTCTCCACACAGAAGACGCTCTAGCTGAGAATCAAACAGGACAACGTCTTACTATGAGGTGACAACGCTACCGCAGCACCACCACCGCATAGGTAAAGAAATAAAAAGGACAAATGAGAAAGTGTGGAATGAAGAAGGAAAGAGATTAGTAATACAGTTACGGAAAGATCATATGACTATGAGAACATTTTATAAAAATTGTTCTGAATAGTGGATGATATTTAAGGAAATGTTTTTTTACAGTGGCAATATGATGTGAGAAAAGTAAAGAATAAAAATATAATAGAACATATAATGACGCATTGGAAGTTGTAGAACAATGTGATAGTACTTTGACAAACAAAAGTAATTATATTTAAGAAATGAAGAAAAAATACAAGAATTGTTATATAAGCAAGATATTTTTACAAGGAAAAATAAAATAAGTATCTTGTTACTTAAGCAGATCAGTAAAGGAAAATGTTAGTGTAATGAGAAAAAAAAACATGTAAAATGAGAAACAGAAAGAACTCAGAAAAAGGCCATGAATAATGTAGTACAATAAGTGCAAGAAATGTTTAAAGAAAAAAGAAGGTAGTGAAAAAACATGGAAAGTAAAAAAGTTAACAGAAAAATACAACAGAGAGTTGGAAAAGGATGTGCCTTTAAATGGGCTAAAGTATTAGGACAAGTAAATATTGATTTGGCTGCAAGACTAGATGGAAGAGGATATGAAATGTATAAAAATGTAAGGGACTGGCAAAAAAGAATTAAAGAGTTTGAATGAATGGTTAAATTCTAATGGTTAATTATAAGATCTTTATGAAAATATTACAAAAGAAATTTGAAAGTAAAATGAAAAATAGCATATGTGGTATAAAGAAGAAGGGTTGTCAATAACATTAATGATAGCTAGAAAAAATGTGGATGATATTATAACAGAAGAGAAGAAGTGAAAATCATGATAGGAGACCTTAATAAGGCATTTGACACAACTGGAATGAAATATTATGGGTAAGTAACATCTTTCGGCTTTTCCCAGTTTGGGATCACCACAGGGGAACTCCAGTCCACTAATGAATGGCAGTGGATTTTTACAGTGCCGAGTTGCCAGCCCGACGCCCAATCTTCAAAGAAGGCACACGCATTTATGCACGCACCTACCTGCATGTCTTTAACGTCACTCAACTGTGGGGAGAACATGCAGACTCCACACAGAAGGTACTCCAGCCGAGAATTGAACAGGAGAACCTCTTGCTGTGAGGCAACAATGTTAACCACTGCACCACTGTGGTCATGAATGAAATATTATGGGTAATAATGAAAAAAATATAATATAAGTGAATACGTTATGTAAAAATACTTGTAAATGTCTGGTTAAGTCAAGAGGTACATATGAACAGTATTGTAAGACAGGAATGTCCAATGAGCTGTATACTCTTTGCATTTGACCTTGAACTAGGCTCCAAATTTAATTCATTTTTTATTGAAACTATCTCCAACCTGACCAAGACCTTCCCTAACAATAATCCACCTAACCACCATTCCTCTTCACCTAACCACCCTATGTTTGAGTTTAAATCAGTTTCTACTAATCTCATAAAAAGACTCCTATCCAGACTTAAACCTTGCTCCAATGCTCCTGATAATATTCCCTCCTCCTTTCTAAAATGTGCAGCCAACGGTATCACACTTCCAATTAGCATCATAATCAACAGATCTATAAAGGAGTCATATGTACCCAAACAATGGGTTTAAGCCTACATTCTTCCTCTCCACAAAGGTGGCAAAAATACTGACATCTCAAACTTCCGGCCCATTGCTCTACTCTCTCCAATCTCCAAAAATCTTAGAAAAATGTATCCATCTTCATCTTATACCTTTCCTAACCCAAAACCAACTCCTTACATCTACCCAGCATGGCTTCCGCCCTGGCCATAGCACCATAACTGCTCTACTCTCCTTCTTAGAAGCTGTCAACCAAGCCTGAGATTCAGGACATTTAGTTTCCACAGTTCTTTTCTTTCTAAATCGTTTGACACTGTTCCCCATAAACACCTTATCTATCATCTCTCAAACCTACATCTCGCACCAAACACTGTCTCCTGGTTTTCTAGCTACCTGTCAGATAGATCTCAGGTAGTCAGATGGAAGAGCACCACCTCCTCCTTTCTTCCTACCCCAACTGGCATCCCTCAAGGGTCCATCCTCGGACCTATACTTTTTAACATATTTATCAATAACCTTCACTCTGCTATTCCTGATGCCAAAATCATTCAATATGCAGACAATTCTATGATAGTATGCTCTGCCTCAAACCTCCCTGAACTACTGTCTAAAACCCAAGCTGATTTTTCTACTACTGAAAACTCGATGCAACAAAATCACCTGTCTCTAAATGCAAATAAATCTGAAATTCTACTTTTCTCTCCCTCCAAGAATTTCTCTTTTGACAAAAATTCATTTAAAGTCCTTAGCCATTTCAACTCTCCCACTGAAGTGGTTCCCTTTGCAAAACTTCTTGGCATTACTGTTGATGAACACCTCAAGTTCGATATCCATATACAACAAAATATAAAGAAAACCCACCAACAGCTAGGAATGTTTTATAGGAACAACCTCTTTCTCTCTAACTCTACTAGACTTACTTTAGCTGCTACTTACCTCCTCCCATCCCTGTGATATGGAGCCCCTCCTCCCATCCCTGTTATATGGACACCATATGGAATTTGCCCTTTTCCCCACTGTAGTGTGATCTCCGAGTTGGTTTATTTAGTTAGGGGTTGGTGAAAGCCAACAAAAACAAAACTATGATAAACAGACAAGGCAGGCAAATCCAAATACTCCAGGCAAAAGAATCAGTTCGTGAACGTATTTTAATAAAAACGTTTTCGCTCCTGACCAAAACCAAGAGCTTCTTCCTCTTATTCCTTCTTCCAAGAAGCTCTTGGTTTTGGTCAGGAGCGAAAACATTTTTATTAAAATACGTTCACGAACTGATTCTTTTGCCTGGAGTATTTGGATTTGCCTGCCTTGTCTGTTTATCATAGTTAGGGGTTGGAGTAGGGGATGTACCCCCCACCTTGGTAGGTTTTAAACTTTGTTTTTTTCTATAGCAGTCACACGGTTGGCCAACAACTTGTGTGCCCTAGTTAAAAGACGTAATTCGCTGAAACACGGTGTTGGACAAATAGGTATTCACTGAATACTCATTCAACGAAATGTCATAGACCCAAAATAATCATATTATATGGAATGAAAGAATAAATTAAATTATGTTTAATGGTGAATGGATTTTAGCAACGATATTAAGCAAAATCAGATGATGCTTATGGAAAAAGGAGTGGGGTATAACAGAGATGAAAATTTAGTATGACTGTGTAAATAGATTTATAAATTAGAGTTATTTTTGTATATAAATAAAGGAGCCCTACTTTTTCACTAGATGCCATTGGATCTTTTATATCCACCAACTCAAGAAGACATGACTTTGGTTTAAAATCTCATTCAGAGAATGACACATTGAGGAGTGCAGCACCCCCATTCTACTATAGTGCTAGCAACCCATCTACTTAAAGGGGAATAGAACCTACAGCCTTCTGCACCAAATGTGAGTATGCTACTTGCTGGATCACTGACACTGGTTACTTTGTGAATGTTTCTCATATTACTGGCTTTATTATCCAGCTGTGTAGTTGAACAGCTTTTTTTCTTGGCATGAGCTTCTTTGTTTTCTGGATTCTGGGACTTATTGCTATTATCCTTTCAGGAAACTCTTTTTCTATTAGATTATGCAAAACCTCTTTTCACTGAGCATTTTCAACAGGTGTTGTGTGAAATACGTCAAACTTTTTGTCTTAAACTAGCTAACTGGTGCAGATTATCTAGTAGCAGCTATGCCACTGACCCAGGTCTTACAAACAGCCAAGCTCAGTGTCAATCACCTGAGACAATGACTGAGCATCTAATGAAGTGCCCTCCATCTGTAAAGGAAGTGTAGATGGGTACAAGGTAAGTTGCCATGAGGCTGACTTTCAGTGGTGAGTAGTTATACATTGCAGTAACATCATACAGCCATTGGGATATAGGAAATACCATGAAACAAGATATGTCCAAGATATCATTTCATATTTGAAGTTAGGGGCTAGAATCAGAGGTGGAAGCACTACTCAGTCTAAAAAGAGGGTCTCCAGATTCTCCATAACCCTGCTTTGTATAAAAGGCTTGCTCATCAAATAGGACTGTCTACAAATCCCATTTTTCATAGTTCAGAATGATACACTGACTAAACTTACAAGAATATAACTCCAACACAATGTACCCACATGATCACTCTGAAAATGACACAACACAGTGCCCAGGCCATCACCTGTCAGCCATCCCAGAATTATATGTGCAGCAACAGCACTCCTTAATGCTGCACCCCTGAATAAGGCACTCCTTAATGCTGCACCCCTGAATAAGGCGGTGGAGACTTACCCTCAGCTTACTCTGAACAAGGCATGCTACACAATACTCCTAAAGATCACCTGAATGCATCACAAAACTGCTTGTGTGACAACAATACCAATGGGGTAAGAATAATATCTGGGCACCAGCCTTTATTTGACTGTCTGCTTTTACATCTCCCACCTGTACACTGCTTGCCTCAGTGTGGCCTCTGCATCTCTCTAGGTTTTACATCCCAATGCATCTGTCTCTAGGTTTTAGATCCTCTGTATTGATGGATAATCACACATTTACATCTTCTTTCTTGTTTTATTAATATTTGTATGTAGGTAGGTAAATTGGGCTTCATGGCCTACTTTTAGACACAGCCTTGTTACAGGTATAAGTCTGACCTAACTTATCTCCTTTCCAAGGTGCTTCTCCTTTCTCAAGATTCACTAAAGATTGACCCACTTAAGAAACTAATGTATATATTGTGCACTACACTCTGATTGTACATTACACTCTGATTGTACATTGCACTATGCTTGTACACTACACTCTGATTGTACATTACACTCTGATTGTACATTGCACTATGCTTGTACATTACACTCTGGTTGTACATTACACTCTGACTGTACATTGCACTATGCTTGTACATTACACTCTGATTGTACATTGCACTATGCTTGTACATTACACTCTGTGCATTGCACTATACTTGTACATTACACTCTGCACATTGCACTGTGCTTGTACATTACACTCTGATTGTACATTGCACTCTGATTGTACATTGCACTATGCTTGTACATTACACTCTGATTGTACATTGCACTATGCTTTGCACTATGCTTATACATTACACTCTGATTGTATGTTGCACTATGCTTTGCACTATGCTTGTGCATTACACTCTGACTGTACATTGCACTATGCTTGTACATTACACTCTGATTGTACATTGCACTATGCTTGTACATTACACTCTGATTGTACATTACACTATGCTTGTACATTACACTCTGATTGTACATTACACTCTGATTGTACATTGCACTATGCTTGTACATTACACTCTGATTGTACAGTACACTCTGACTGTACATTGCACTATGCTTGTACATTACACTCTGATTGTACATTGCACTATGCTTTGCACTATGCTTGTACATTACACTCTGATTGTACATTGCACTATGCTTGTACATTACACTCTGATTGTACATTACACTCTGATTGTACATTGCACTATGCTTGTACATTACACTCTGATTGTACATTACACTCTGATTGTACATTACACTCTGATTGTACATTGCACTCTGATTGTACATTGCACTATGCTTGTGCATTACACTCTGATTGTACAGTACACTCTGACTGTACATTGCACTATGCTTGTACATTACACGCTGATTGTACATTGCACTATGCTTTGCACTATGCCTGTACATTGCACTCTGATTGTACATTGCACTATGCTTGTACATTACACTCTGATTGTACATTGCACTATGCTTGTTCACTGGAATGCATACACATCGGTATTTCTATGTAATTAGTCTGAACTATTCTGACACTGCTTACATTTCTGTATTTTTTGTTTGTGAAATGTTTTGTATTTCCCCGGGGTTGAGCCTGAAATTGGTTAATATGGATCAGTGCACTGATCTGGTAAACAAATATAAATGAATGAATGAATAAATCAATCAATCAATCAAAATTAGGACACACTACAAGAACTAAGAATTGCGTATTAAAAATAAAAGCTGACAGACTGCAAGCTGATGTACACTAAGTAGCAACATTAGTTAAAAGGGTAAATTGTGCTATACTGGGCTATACTGTCTCAGTAGCTCAACATGTAACTCACTTGCCTTTGTTACTGAAGATTGTGGGTTTTATTCCCATGCAGGTACTTTGACTAACTTTTATGTTTGGCAGTTGGCCCAGAGGATTAAAGCTGTGCCCTGTAGTTCCTATAGTACAGGGCTTGATTTTCTCTGCCCCTCATTTGCCTTCTATGTGATCATGAGCATATTAGCTAACCAGATACCTCTCAACTATACAGAATGTCCAGATTTTTGCCTCCTAGTTTTGGTCCGTTTTTCATAAAATTGTGTTTTTTTTCTGGCGAATAAGTGGGCAAATCTTTAAAGATTGAAGCTAGAAAATAATGACAGACATTTGGGTTTGGACTTCATATCCTTCAGAAAATGCATGCTAATGCAAAACCTGTTATTATAGCAACTTTCTAAGTTTGTAAGAGCTATATTTAAAAACTGTCCCTATTTTGGGGCCTTTGTCCACTTTTTACTTATGGCTTTGTCCAGATTTCTTGCTCTTAAAGGTTGAGAGGTATGTGATCATCACCCTAAACAGAGACTGTATATCTAGTGGGATGTCCTGGTAAATAAATCGGTATTATTGTATGCTTGGCATGCAGTTCTACAAGAATAATGCAGTTGTGCTG
>NC_056747.1:1286660511-1286695511 GCF_019279795.1 Protopterus annectens
AAGGAGGACAACATTAATGCCTTGTTAATGCCTTGCTACATTTGAAAGTTAAGCAGCTGTTGAGAACTTACCCCAGGCTAAGTGGGGCAAAATTGTGTCAACCCATTTAACCAGGGACTGCTTGAAGGCATCAATGGATTTGAATTTCTGGCTTTGTCTGGAGCTTCAGCTAGTGCACGGACCTTTAAGTTACACAACTGGACATTCAGTATGAATGGCCACTTAGGGTTACAAATGGCTGAAGTATTGCAGATTTGTTTTGCTTAAATGTTTTACTGATTTTACAAAATGAATGCAGTTTCATAACTTTGCAATATAAAACATAATTTACACAGGTTACAACTATATACAGTCAACAACTATAAAATCTAAACAAACTATTTACAAAGGTGTCTAAGTTTAAAAGATATTGCACATTTTTACATTTAAAAAGTTCATTTCATGAGGTACTACAGTCATCTCTCTCCAATATTTCGTTCACTTTGTAATAAGATGTGGTTCTTCCTGTTCTCATTCTAATGGTTTTCATTTCCATTCATAATACTTTTGATACAATGTTTCTGTATTCTTCAAATGTGATTAAAGTCTCAGTTTTCCAATTTGTAGTAATGGTTTTCCATGCTATAGCCAGTAGTGTCCATAAAAGTGAAAACTTTGATCTAGCAACACATTGGGGTATGGGAGTATTAAACAAAATCAAAGATTTAGACAAATGCAAATTATCATTAAAACTATTTGCAAGAAAAAAATAACTTTACCCCAAAATGGTTTAAACAAATGGCAATCATAAAACATAGGTTCATAGGTTCATACTAGGCTATCTGCCCTAGGGCATTTATAAGCCTAACCAGAGTGTGTTTGGCTTTCGCCACCCATTTTAAATTTATTTTGCTATGCCCTTTTTCGAGGTTAGTATACTGTGCCTCTGTCTAATAGTGACACAAAAGTGATACCCGGGGTAAACCTACGATCTCCCATCCACTCATCAAGATTCCTCTTGAAGAGAGTCAGTGAGGGACTCTGCCTAACCTGGACTGGGATTTTATTCCAGAGTGAAGGGAACCTCTGGGTTATGAATCCGTTCCTCCAGCATGTCCTATCCATTTCAGTGCTGAGGTTCAAGTCTCTCGAGCTCGTAGCTCGATGGGATTTGGATTTTCTGAGGTGCAGCATGTCCATTAATTTTGAGTTGGACATGGCTTTATAAGTCAGGCACAGATCGCCTCTGAGCAGGCGGTATGCCACTGAGTAGAGCTGGAGTTTCTTTAACCGGGCAGCGTATGGCATCTGTTTGAGCCCTTTGATCCTCTTGGTGAGGTACTTTTGGGGTCTTTCCAGTTGCTGCAGGTGTCTGGTAAGGTACATCCGAAAAGGGGCATTGTACTCAATTATGGGCCTGATGAGGGATGAGTAAAGAGGCACAATGACCTCCCCTGATCTAGATGTGAATCCCTTCATGATTAGGTGGGCTATATAAAATGTTTTTCTAACCACTTTGGCCACGTGGTTGTCAAATGAGAGATTGCTATCAACTTGGGTCCCCAGGTCCCTAATTACTTCTTCTGTACTTAATGGATTACCACTTATGTGGTAATTTGTGGGCACTTTGTTTTTGCCAAAGGGGATGACTATACACATTTTGGCATTTAGCTTGAGGCCATGGCTCTGGCACCAGTTGTCTGTTTCTATGAGGCCCTTTTGGAGGATGCTTGTGTCAGCTGGAGAGTCAATTATGGCGCCCAGTTTGCAGTCATCTGCGAACTTGGTCAGCCACAGTCCTTCCATGTTGGCCTGTACCTCCGATAAATATATACCAAACAAGAGAGGTCCCAGGACTGAGCCTTGTGGGATGCCATTTGTAACTGGTTTGGAGTCTGACATGGCTCCAGCAATTCTAACCATGTGGGTTCTGTCCTTGAGCCAGTTTCCAACCCATCTAATGACATAGGGGTTTATATTTAAGCTGGTGAGCTTATCTATAATGCCTGAGTGGGGTATTGTATCGAAGGCTTTTGCGAGGTCCAGGTAGGCTTTGTGGACCACCATCCCCTCATCAATGGCCTTGGTGACTGTTTCAAAGAAATCGACCAGGTTTAAGAGGCAGGATTGGCCTTTAACAAAGCCGAACTGGGTAGGATCTAATGTCTGTAGGTCCCCAATATCTTTATTTATGAGGTCCATGATGATCCTTTCCATAGCTTTGCAGACCAAGCTAGTCAGGTTTATGGGGCAATAGTTTCCAGGATCCGTTGAGGCACCACCTTTGTGGAGAGGGACCACTGTTGCTGTACGCCACTCTTTGGGTACATATCCTGTAGTAAGGCTGAGATTGAACAGTAGTTTTATGTTTGGGTTTAGCTCTTCTTGGAGTTCATGTAGGATGCAGCCCGGGACACCGTCTGGTCCCATTGATGCTGTGTTTTTTTTACTTTGGAGAGGGTGGCTCTTACCTGAGCATCTGAGATGTCAGGGGGGCAGCACTCTGCTGGGATAGATATTTGCCCTTTTGGTGGGGAGTTTGCGCTGAACCTGTCAGCTAGGATGTTGGCAATGTCTGTGGGTTCGGTGTATTTTTTGTCATTTTGGACTAATTCTGAGCATATCTGGGAATTCCCACCCAGGTTTCTAACATAACTAAAGAAAGCCTTGTGATTATCCTTAGTGTCCTGTGCAATTTTTCTCTCAAAGCTGGCCTTAGACGATTTTATGAGTGCCCGTAGTTTTTTGCTAATACTGATCAGAGATGCCTTCCCTTTTTGGGATTTTGCTCTATCATGTAGTAGCTTCCTCCTTCTATTGTATAGTTTGTTTATGGCTGGGGTCCACCAGACAGGACGTCTGCCTTTGGAGGATTGGGTCTTGGTTTTATTTGGGATTGCATGATCCATGCATTTCTGAAGGTGTTCATAGAATGTGTTTATAAAGGATTCTGCGGTCTGGGCTGTATTTTCCACAGGCCCGGGGGCTTTGAAGGATTCCACCTCGGTTTTGAGGAGTGTGAAATTTGCTTTAGAGAAGTTTTTCACTGTGGTTTTCTGGGCAGGGGGTGGGGTCGGGATGTGAATATCCAGTGAGGCTAGTTTATGGTCTGATCTTACCAGTGAGGGATACACTTCTGGTCTGGAGCATAGAGTCCCCATGTTGGTGATGATCAGGTCCAGTATGTTTTCCCCACTTGTGGGAGTGGTAACAAGTTGTTCCATAGCATTTGAGTTTATAAATTCTAGGAACCTTTGGGCTAGGGTGTTGGAGCTAGAGTAATGCTCCCAGTTTGTTTGGGTAGTTGAAGTCACCCAATATAATGGTGTTTGGAGAGACCTTCATATTTTCCAGTGTTCTCAGGAAGGCCGAGTGGGGGTTCCTGGGTTTGGGAGGGTGGTCTGTAGCAGGCTATAAACTGGAAGCCAGTTTTACCCACTGTTAGTTGCACATGGATAGTCTCTGGTGCTTCGTGCTGTGCCACCAACCTGGAGGTGTGGGTATCTTTGACAAATATTGATACTCCCCCTCCTTTTGTGGTTCGGTCCAAGTTTTGGGGCCGAAAAGCATGGTATGAGGTAAAACCTGGTAGTGCTGGGGTGCTCTCGGGAGCCTTGAACCAGGTTTTTGTTACTGCACAGATATCGATGTTCTCCATGCTAAGGAGAGTTTAAGTGCGTGCATCTTGAGGTTTAGACTTCTGGCGTTGAGTAGCATTACTCTTAGTTTCTTATCCCTTGTGATACCTATGGAGGTGGGTTTGTCTTTTGAGCCTTGCCTAAAAAAGGCACTATGGGGGTAGCAAGAGCCTTTGCCAATATCTGAAAGCCCAGGGGTGACAGGTGCAAGCCATCCCTAGCGAAGCATCGTGGCTTGTCATGCATATCATCCCAAGCTGACAGGCATTGGATCCCCTTTGAATGACACCAATACTTAAGCCAATTGTTGAAACTGATCATCTTGTCTTCATATTGTGGCATCATTCTTGGTGAGGGTAAGATGCTACTCAAGGTCAGGGTCATACCGGCCTGGGCTACATGCTCAGAGAGCTCCTCTATGTCTCTTTTCATGTAGTCCAGGGAGGTACGTCTCAGGTCATTCGCACCAGCATGGACAATGACTGAGTCATATTTGTACTTGCCTTGGAGTGACCTGAGTGCTTGTGTTATGTGGCGGATCCTAGCGCCCAACAGGCAGCTCACCGTGACCTTCTCCTTGTTCAGCCTGGTGAGCGGGACGTCAGTGTGCCTGACGATAGAGTCACCTATTACAAGTATATAAGGTGTGTTGTTTAGCCTTAAGGGCTGTGACTGTTCGGTACACTGGCTTTGTGAGCTATGTGTTGCACGTGGTTTTTTTGGGGGTAGCGGTTGCTTGGGTGTCTGCTTTGGAGGTCTCTGCTGCTTACGCAGATTTTTATTTAGAGCCTCCGAGTATGTTTTTGTGTGTTTATGTGTTTGGTTTGCTGTCTTGGTAGGTCTATGTGAGACTGGAATTGTAGTGAGTGTGGTTTCCTTCTCCTCCTGACTGGTTATGCCAGTACTGAGTTGAGAGAGCTTAGCCTCCTGTTTGGCTATATGGTTGCATCTCTCACATGTGTTGGAATTTGTTGGGAGGAGGAGAGGGTTGTCTGTGTACATGAGGCAGTTGTAACATTGCCTCAAGATTCCCAGATTCACCAGCTGGACCAGAGAGGAGATTGACAACTGACCTTTGGACATGCTAGAATAGTATTGGGAATTCCTTTATAACTGAAAAAAAGGGCCAATGGGGAACAAGGTACTCAAGGGGAGTTTGTGAGGGTGTAGTGCTTTTAATTTTTTAGTGCTGACTTATATAATTGCTTTAGTGAGCAAGTGCCAGGTAACTTAAATGCAATGTGTTACAGGTAACTTAAATGCAAAAACGACAAACAGTAACTTTCTTTCAAGTGAAACAAGGAAATAAGTACAGTAAGCAATGCAGATATCACTAAGGATCCACAGAAGCGCTGAAAAGCCACGTTTTAGGTGGAATTAGCGTTTCAGGGAAATAACAAGCAAACAAACAACAAGCATACAAACAAAGCTAGATTCAGCAGGCCTGGATCTAGTCTATGCTGCAGCAAACAAGGTGCACCAATTTCAGTAAGAAACAGTTCAAATATGCAGGCACTATAAGCCTTTAACCAGAAATTCCCAGCTCAGAAGGGCAGAGTCCAGCCTCTCCTCCCACAAGAGTGCAGACCACGAACCTTCTTAATGTAAAATAACTGGCCTGAAGCCCAAGTGCTTAAACCAGAACTAATGCACTTTTAGAATAACAGACACTGAGCCCTCAATCAGCAGTTCCCAACTTAGAAGGATGTAAGCTACCTGTCCTGCCACCACAGTGCAGGCCACAAACCTTCCTAATGTAAAACAACTGGTCTGAAGCCCAAGTGCTTAATACAAAAGACTTAGAATGATAGCTACACTTTAATCAAGTTACTACCAAGCAGTAATAAATACAATTGAATACTTTAAAGAATGCCTGGATTAGTGCTCAAGTTATACAAACAAAGCTAGATTCAGCAGGCCTGGATCTAGTCTATGCTACAGCAAACAAGGTGTACCAATTTCAGTAAGAAGCAGTTCAAATATGCAGGGACTATAAGCCTTTAACCAGAAATTCCCAGCTCAGAAGGGCAGAGTCCAGCCTCTCCTCCCACAAGAGTGCAGACCACGAACCCTCTTAATGTAAAATAACTGGCCTGAAGCCCAAGTGCTTAAACCAGAATTAATACACTTTTAGAATAACAGACACTGAGCCCTCAGTCAGCAGTCCCCAACTTAGAAGGATGTAAGCTACCTGTTCTGCCACCACAGTGCAGACCACAGACCTTCTTAATGTAAAACAACTGATCTGCCATATGCCTCCAATCTGCTCTCACGTTCCTTTTACATCTCCAACATCCTAAATTTTGTTTAAACATTATTTGAATTCTGTGTGGTGTTATAAAGGACCTGTGAATATATTTCCATGTGAACAGTTTCCATTGCAATGAACAAGATGTTTGATTTGTGAGAAGTATGGAGATATGCTTTACAGAGAAGAGGAATGAAGGTCAGTAGGACTAAGACAGAATATATATGTGTGAATGAGAGGGAGGATAGAGGAATGGTGAGTATGCAAGGAGTAGAGGTGGCGAAGGTGGATGAGTTTAAATACTTGGGGTCAATAGTTCAGAGTAACGGTGAGTGTGGAAGAGAGGTGGAGAAGAGAGTACAGGCAGAATGGAGTTGGTGGAGAAGAGTGTCAGGAGTGATTTGTGACAGACGAGAACCTGTAAGAGTGAAAGGGAAGGTCTACAAGAAGGTAGTGAGACCAGCTATGTTATATGGGTTGTAGACAGTGGCATTGACAAAAAGGCAGGAGTTTGAGCTTTATGTGGCAGAGTTAAAGATGTTAAGATTTGCACTGCGTGTGATGAGGGTGGACAGGATTAGGAATAAGTATATTAGAGGGTCAGCCCAGGTTGGAAGGTTTGGAGACAAAGCCAGAGAGGCAAGATTACGTTGGTTTGGAAATGTGCTGAGGAGGGATGCTGAGTATATTGGGAAAAAGATGCTAAGGATGAAGCTACTAGGTAACAAGAAAAGAGGGAGGCCTAACATAAGGTTTATGGATGTGGTGAGAGAGGACATGCAGGCAGTTGGTGTGAAAGAGCATGATGCAGAGGACAGGAAGAAATGGAAACAGGTGATCCGCTGTGGCGATCCCTAACAGGAACAGCCGAAAGAAGATGATGATGATGATGATGATGATTAATTTCTTGACATTGTCATTTGGCAGTTGATTATTTATTGTTTTATAGAAGTCCAACAGATCTGTATGATATCATTTTGTTTTCTTAATTATTTTATAGATGTTTGATAAGTAACCTTTTCCATGAGCAGCTTGTGTTTTTGAAAAGAGCAATCCCCGAATTCTGCATGCCTTGTATGGTGTGCAGAATTAGTACAGGAGCTCTAGCAGGCAATATGTCTGCCGTGCGATCCAGGAACAGCCTGCAGGGGCATGCACGAGCGCTCCTGCACTAGTCTTACACGGAGTAAGCCCCTGTATGCAAATCACCCAATTTGCAGGAGAAATCCATGCAAATGAGGTGAAATTGCTATCCAGGAAGCTTGAAACCCGCCATGCAGGACTAGTGTAATCTGTAGAAATGTACTCGGTTAATAACCGAGTACATTTCTGCAAAATCCAAAATGGAGTCGTGACAGCTCCAAATAAAGGCTGCATAAGCATGCCAATGGCCAAGTATAAGGCTACTGGCATTACAAACAGCTTACAAAATAAAAAAATTCAACTTTTATTTTTTTTTAGCTGATCTCGGCTGTTTAAGCGTAGGGCAGCAGCGCGCAAACGGGATCGGGCGGAAAATAAGAAAGTAAACCTAAAATAAGCATTCTAGCTAAAATCAGTATTCTGCCATGAAAGTCAATGGCAGACAGAAGACAACATAGCCAGCGAGTAGTGGTTGCTAAGGGGGGAGGCTCAGTGTGAGATATGTAACTATGCATTAGTAGGCAATCCTATGCAAATGAGGGGAATGATAGTGAATCCCAGTTTTCCCCAGCATGCTAGTCAGGTCCCAACAGTGCAAGAGTAGGAATAGCCTGGTGCAAGCCTAAGAGTTAGCTGTCATCATGGGGGGAGTGTGTGCGTCAGGCATATTGTAAGCGGATTGGAGCCCTGTGGCTCAGGTTTGCTCCTAGCTAAGCACAGCTAAGCAAGGGGGGTGTCTGAGTCTGCCTAGCACATTTTACATTGCCTAAGTGGGTGTATTTTAAATGAAAAAAAACGTTAAACCAGGAAATAGCAGCTCTGTGCACATTTGAGCACTCTGTTTGTGTGGCGCAGCCCTGGGCTTAAACAGGAAGGCAATGGGAAGGGAAAACAGCAGTAGGAAGGTAATCTAGGAGAACTAGCTTAGCTGGCAGGTGAAATGTATCAGAATCAGCCAATTACACATGCAACAGACCAGCCCAGCCCAGAACACTACTATAAACTATGCAATCACCTCCCCCCCTGGTTTTTTCCAAACTCTACACCATGGGTGTATACAAGTGGGAAACTTTTAACAAACAAAACAACAAAATGATAGGGGCTGCAATAACTATCATGCAACAACATGTGGAAGAGGCTGAGGGTGGTGAGAATATGAATGCTGTCAACCAACCTACAGTGAGGAGATGGAGAAGGTTGTACAGACCCAGGGTAACCTACCAGGAACTACATGAGCTAGAGATAGTGGAGCTCTATTGGGTAGACAGGGACCTCCTACAGTAAATTGTTGAGCTGTGCCAGCCATGCCTGACACACAGGACTAACAAAGGGGAACCCAGCCCAGTGGATACAAAGGTATGTGTAGGCCTAAGATTACTAGCTACAGGTACCTTTCAAAGGCCAACTGTGGATATCATGGGGATCTCACAGGCATTAGCATCCAGGGTACTCCACCAGTTCCTGGATGCCATGTCAGCACATGTCGGTGAGCACGTATATTTCCCCAACACCCATGAGGTGTTGGCCAGCAATATGCAACTGTTCCACCAAATAGCAGAATACCCTGAGGTAGTGGGTGCTATAGACTGCAAGCACATACACATCAAAGCACCACCCAGTGAGCAGGGTAGGGTCTACATCAACCGCAAGGGCTTCCCCTCCATCAACTGCCAAGTCATGTGCGATGCCCAGGGTATACTAATGAATGTGTGTGCTGGCTGCCCTGGAAGCTATCACAATTCCACATCTGGCATATGATGCAGCTCTGCCAGAGATTTGCCAGTGAGGACATCCCTCACAGTCACCTAGTGGGGGATGCTGGATACGCACTGGAGCTGTAGCTGATGACACCCATCAGAAATACACACACACTCGAACAAGAACTCCATAATGAGGCACACGAACAGATCAGAATTATAGTAGAACATGTGTTTGGGATGCTCAAGTCATGGTTCCGGTGCCTGGACACATCCAGTGGAGCCTTGCAGTACTTACCAGCTACATGTACCCATATTATCATCGTATGTGCCATGCTACACAATATGATCCTGCGGAAACAGCTGCAGCAGGAACAGCATGGGACAGGGCCACACAGCCCCCCACCATTGCCAAAGCCTTCACAGGCACAGAGTGACTCGGAGGAGGAACAACCTGAGCCTGCCCTAGTAGGCAGAAGAAGGCATTCACAGTATGCCGTGGCCTTGGCAAAGAGGCAACACATAGCACATACACTGACACAGGAGGGACCCAGGGAATAACACCTCTTTCTGACTCTCACATACAGTAAAAGGGATATCAAACATTACACTACCTGTGCTCAACCATGTGTAGGGAGTGTACTATGTGCAGCCGACATAGGCAGCCCTGCAGCACCACCCTCAATACTGGGACACCCACAAGGTAACTGACTCACACATGCCAGTCAGGGGGGTTCAAATACCCAACAACAGTCGCAGCCAGCAGGACAGGTGTGGACAAACACAAACAAAGGCTGTGCTATGGCCTCTGAATGATGCTGTGGGTAACCTCCCCCCAGGCCTACACAGACAGACTACAGCAGGTCAGTAAAGCAAAGCTAAGATCTGTAGTACACTGGTATGCCTCTAGTCAGCATGATAGGTTAGAAGAAATGGAGTACCTGACATACCAGTACAGTCATAGCAAATGTGTACAAGTGTCAGGTGTGCCCTCCCCATCCTACGTAGTAATGTAATAACAGTCAGGTGTGCCCCCCAGTCCTGTGTAGAAATGTAGAAATAGTCAGGTGTGCCCCCCATCATACATAGAAATGTAGTAACAGTCAGGTGTACCCCCCCCCCAAATCCTGTGTAGAAATGTAGAAATAGTGAGGTGTGCCCCCCATCCTATGTAGAAATGTAGTAACAGTCATGTGTACCCCCCAATCCTGTGTAGACATGTAGAAATAGTCAGGTGTGCCCCCCATTCCACGTAAAAATGTAGTAACAGTCAGGTGTGCCCCCCCAATCCTGTGTAGAAATGTAGAAATAGTCAGGTCTGCCTCCCTCCCATCCTACATAGAAATGCAGAAACAGTCAGGTGTGCTCCCCCAAACCCTACTTAATTATGTAGTAATGGTCTGGTGTGCCCCCCCCAATGTGATGTACACACATCGTAACAGTCAGGTGTGCCCCCCACAACCCTATGTAGAAATGTAGTAACATGTATGTGTAGGTCTAATACCAGTGGAGCACATATGCACAGAGGTGGCCAAGGTAGCAGGATAGGTTGTAGCATCTGCACAATATGCAGATATGTGTGTGTTAGGTTGGTGTGTGTCCCATATCGTGTGAGAGTGGTCAGTATGCATGCATGTTGAGGTAAGCCTGGTGGTCATTGCCCACTACCGCTGATGACAGGGGCAAGTCCTCACAACTTCAGTGCCATACACAATACCCATCAGTATAACACAAGCTAGCAGTAAGCCATTGCAAATGTATGGTGGTAATATGTGTCACCATCTGAAAGAGTGACATGGCATGGCTGTTGGTCTACATATACAAGCAGTACACAGGGGAAAGTATCCCAGACATACAGTATATATATTGTGTGACTGTGAAGTGGACACACCCTTGGAAACGTACATACAGGTATGCATCACATTATTTGGTCCTGTAGTAGGGGATACTGGTGTTGTCTGCCCAAACACTCGCAGATCACAAAGGAGGTAGGACTGATGTTTTGGGAAACAGCTGATGTACCTGCACATGCAAGCATAACTGGAATGCCCAATGCATATCTGTATGTCAGATGCAAGTAGTGTCCATAGCACACATGCACCCAGCTCATACAAACACCACCCACAGGCACCTCTCTAGTCATATCTCTGCTGTGGGGAATGTGTACAGTAAGACCCCACCTGTATATGGCAATAGCGAAAGACTGCAGCATGCAGTGCATGTGTCCCATGCAGGTGTGTCCCTAGCGGTAGGTAGCACCCTGCCAGCATCCAAACCACCTGAACAAAACTGTTAGGAGGTATTGGCATGAACACCTATCATGCCTAAACTGTCACCCAGGGGAATATACTGTATGGCGGTCTGGGACTGTAGGACTGACAGAATGCAAAGACCTGCCACATCTGGTATGCAGCAACACCTAATGCCCCACAGGTGTCTGCCAAAGGCCTGTGTCTCACACGTACTGCCAATGCATGTTATGTCACGGACACCCAAATAACAACATAACACACTGCACATAAGCCATATGCAAGGCCATGTGAACAAACCACAGTAACATGTCCACCATGTCCCACTGCATGAACTGTGGATGAACACTAACACACAGCTGTGATGGGGTGATACCCTTAGGGAAAGTATCAGAGAATGTATGCATAATGTATGGAAGAGGTTAGAATAACAGAGGGGGGGGTGGAAGTATGGGCAGCATGGAATGTGCAGGGTCTGACACCAAGCTGTGTGCACACTCTATCCCTGGCTGCAAACACATACACGGGTGGCTACACACCTGCCCATACACCACAATAGGGTAAATATCCTGACCCATGGCCCCTGCCTCTGGCTGACCTGTGTGAATATGTACAGCTGTGAGGCATTGCCACACCAAGATAAGCCCATACTGTCACGCTGATGGGCGTACAAGTATGGGATCCTCTGCCAGAACTATACCAAGGTGCTGAACCAGATACACAACTCAGCACCAAGTGTCTGCAGCTCCCCCTCCAGAATGGCATAACTTACCATGAATACATAGGTGTCTGCCCACTATACTGGACACAGCTGCAGTCACTCCTGTTGCCCAAGACATCACTGTAAGCAAGAATGTCCACCTGACAGTACATGAGGACAGAAAACATCACTGTGTATAACAGTACATGTCTGAATATCCCTGCTAACAGCAGTACCATGCAGCTGAAGCAGCACAGACACAATCACCTACAGTACACACTATCCCCTGCACAGTTTGCCCCCATATTGCCAAATTATCGACGGATACCCTGCAGAAACAGTATACTACCTGTAGGTGTACAACACAAAGGTCTGCACTGCAGTACAATCTACCCGGCTCAATCCATGTATTCAATACAGACGGGCATACTGAGCATGATCACACACTTAAACAAATAAAGGCCATGTCTGCAAACACCAGTGGACCAGACATATTTGGCAGTCCAGATGTTAGTGCAGACACTCCTCAGTATGCACCACTCATGCTTTGCACACACAGTGGATAGGAAATGAGACATATATCTAAGGACAACAATCTATAATAAGCCAAAGGTAGACATACATAGATGTGTGGAAGAAGGTGACTGTGACAATGAGCCATCCAGACCTGTCCCACCCAGCACACAGATAAAGGGCCACAACCACATGAGGTTCAGATGTCACTCACTGTAAACACTAGCCACCAGTATCTGTCAGCATTGCAGAATATGTGGTGCAAGTGCTAGCTGTGCAACATGACTGTACAAGGAAGTAGTCATCTAGCAGCTGTATACACATACCTGTGAAATATGACCCTGTGTGTGCCCGCATGTGGTGTGTCAACCTCTAGATGAATGGGTTATGGCCCATGCACACACACTGCACTCCCCATAGCCCTGCTATGACAAGCCTGCTCAGGTCATCCACTATGAAATACACCTTTGGGAAAGTTGTAGCCCAGTAATCTCCATGGTGCATCCTATAACTGCATACTGCTGTAGTGTGATAAACTAGTTAGTAGGAGTTCCAATCCCAGACATGGTAACTGTGTGAGTGTGTGTGTATGTCTGTCTCTGTGTATAGAACAATGTTTTTTAGGGAAGTCACACTCCCTACAATTCAAATGTTCTACATTGGTAAGGCTGTTGATGTCATCCACCTATACATACACTTCTGGGAAGGTTGTAGCCCAATAATCTCAGTAACACGTCCCATAACTGTGTACTGCTGTAGTGTGATACAATAGTTAGGTAGGAGTTCTAATCCCAGACTTGGCAAGTGTGTGTGTGTGTGTGTGTGTGTGTGTGTGTGTGTGTGTGTGTGTGTGTGTGTGTGTGTGTGTGTGTGTGTGTGTGTGTGTGTGTGTGTGTGTGTGTGTGTGTGTGCCTGTCTGTGTAGAGAGCAATTTCTTTTAGGCTACTAACACTCCCTACAATTCAAATGCCCTACTTTGTCAAGGCTGCTGATGTCATCCACCTAGAAATACACCTCTGGAAAGGTTGTAGCCCAGTAATCTCGGTAGTGCATCCCATAACTGCATACTGCTGTAGTGTGCTACAATAGTTAGGTAGGAGTTCTAATCCCAGACTTAGCAAGTGTGTGTGTGTGTGTGTGTGTGTGTGTGTGTGTGTGTGTGTGTGTGTGTGTGTGTGTGTGTGCGTGTGTGTGTGGATGTGTGTCTGTCCCTGTCTGTGGAGAGAGCAATCCCTTTTAGGCTACTCACACTCCCTACAATTCAAATGCCCTACTTTGGCAATCCTGCTGATGTCATTCACTGTGAAATACTCCTTTGGGGAAGGGGTATTCCAGCAATCCCTGTGGTGTGCCCTATAACAGCATCATGCTGTAGTTGATATAGAACTCTGGTAGGGCTTTTATTCTCACACATGGAAGTTGTGGATATTTTTGTGTGTGTTTCTATGTCTATGTCAATGTAGGAAGCAATGCATTTTAGGCTAGTCACACTCGTACAATTCAAATGCCCTATTTTGGAAATCCTGCTGATGTCATTCACTGTGAAATACATCTTTGGGGAAGGAGTACTCCAGTAGTCTCTGTGGCATGTCCTGTAATGGTGTAGTGCTGTAGTGTAATATACTTGTTAGGTAGGAGTTCTAATCCCAGAAATGACAGGTGTGTGTGTGTGTGTGTGTGTGTGTGTGTGTGTGTGTGTGTGTGTGTGTGTGTGTGTGTGTGTGTGTGTGTGTGTGTGTGTGTGTGATATGTATCCTGTGTGGAGGTGGTTGTGAGTGTATAACAACTGGACTTATTGTGGAGCGGGTTTTGCAAACTTCTTATACAGTGGGCCAAGTATATATCACAATGTCCACCATACAAGGATAACAGATGTGAAATAGCCGAGAGGCTGGGCTGCAAATCTATACCCCTAAATGTGACACCAATGCCAGCTGAACAATGTTAGCAACCCTTGTATTACTCAGGGAACACTCTCAACCCATGTCTCAGACACACACACACACACACACACACACACACACTTGCCTAGGCAACGGCCGCTATGTTGGTAGTACCCTGCATATTTTCCACTGATAGTAACCATGGTGTGATTGCAGTGGGCTACAGAGGGCATGGCACCTTGTCCATCAGTCCAATAGGCATGTACATGCCAACAGTGCACCTCCCCCATGTTTCCCACTGAACACCTGCAACACCTGTGGTGCCATCAAATGTGACCCACAAAGGACATACCATGCATGAAACAGAAGCCCTGCATGGACAGATAACACTGACACCAGGGAATACTGGTATCATGCTTTCAATGCAGGTGCAGGGTCAACCTGCTGTCATTTAACAGTTCCTGCCACATGAGGCCAGGACTGGCACATCTGATGATAACAATCTGTGTACACAACATGGGCCAGACACCCTAGGTACAGTTCCACATGTCACTGTACATGCATGTGGGAGGTGTGCACATCACAGACACTGTCTATATCATGGACTAAGGAACACATACATGGCAAGCAATGCACAGCATAGGCCACATGCAATAGTCACCCAGGTGACTGGATGGTGAATACAATACCCATCTGTGTGGGCAACTCCAAACACTACACCCCTGAGCCACATTGCAGACCATTGTCATGTGGCCTGATGCCAAGGTATACCCATCATCTAGCCTTGTATATCCATCTGGCACCATCGACCACAACACACCCGTGAAGCAGTGCACCTATGCATGTCAGTACTGGCACCCATGTCTGTGTGCGTGGTGTATGATGTGTATGACCACAGTCACAATCAATACAACCCCATTGGCATACTGAAGCATGCTGTCTGATGTCAGACACCTCCACATACCCTTTGCACATATAACCTCTGTATGAGCCCTGTGATGCATGTGATACCTGCACAGTACTGTGTTGTGGCAATCCCACTAGTGATGAGTTGTATTCCTGGCCCTGCAAAGAGTCTCAATGTGTGTGTGTCCTTGTGAGAGTGTGGCTGTGTTGACACTGACACCTGTTCATGTGGACAGGCATGTGTACTACACCTACCACATAGCTACCATATCCCTGTTGCAGATGTCATTCACCATCACATATACGTTCTGAGGGCTCCCAAACATGTACGTATGTGGTGCATCCAATAATTGCAGGGACACGTGATAGCACTACATAGTCATCAGGGGTTTGATACCCTGTACTGGTAGGTGTGTGACACACACATGCTCAAGTTTTACTCTCCCACCCCTCCCTGGCTTTTCTGTGCCTCTGTCTGCCTCTCTCACTCCCTCTCTGGTGGATGTGGAGACTTACACCTGCATTGCTAAGGCAGCAGCATGTGTATTTTAAGTGATGCTCAGGATCAGCTGATGGCCTCTGCATGAATTACAGCCCTTCTCCAGCTGATTGCATGTGGAACAGCTGTGGTAACATTTCCATAGCTAATTGCATGGAAAGACACACCAATATCTAGGAGCATCATGTTGGTGTTGGGCCTTTCATTCACTGTGAGCAGGAAATCGATCTGTTGTTTGGCAAACAGCATCTCAGATGGATTGGGGATTTACCTCTAATAACATACACTGTGGAAAAAGGCCAACACACAGGAGGTGGATGTGCCTGACCTGACTACAGACTGTAAGTGCTGCTATACTGCATTTGGAGCAATGTTGGCTTAACAGGGTGTGTGTAGATATGGCTGTCCTACATGTTTTCATACCTGCCATGTCAGTGCTATGTTTATGAGGGAACACCCATCTGTAGGGTCATCTGCAGACTAGCCAGTGTGTGGTGCCTTTTGTTTCAGGTGTTACCCATAGAACACCTATCTGTGAACTCCAGAAGGAAGTGTGAGGACTGCAGTCTGTAGATGGTGACAACCGTGAGAGTTACTGACTTCATATCCCTCATAGGACATATGTTGCAACAAACCCTGTTACCCTGTTATCACAGCAATATTGGCCCTGTGTATGTGCCTCCAGCCACAACCCTGTCAACCTTTGTACATATGTCACGCAGTAAGAGGTGCATATGTACTGTACACCATAATTAGTGACATCATATCGGATAAGCCAGTGAGATATCAGACTGCTACACATGTTATGTATAGTAGGGGTTATATTTGATGACATAACCTGGACATTCTGTGGTTGTGTGTACAGTACTGAGGTCTGTGTACGTATGGTGATTGTCGGCAGTGTGTGTATTGTTAATATGTACCTTGGCCTGTGTACAGACTGTGGTAGATGTCATTGTTCTTGGTCCAGTTCTAGCTGATGTTACATGCTGCTCCACTGTATGTTACCCTATCAGCTAATATGTTTGTAGGGCCATACACGCACATGTCCCATACCACAGACAGTCATTGGAGCACACTGTGTAGTGGCCTAGTATATGTAGGGTTAGTGTGTGAGTGGCACATATGAGGTTGGTGTTGAACAGATAGTCCATATACTGTAATAATACAGTATATGGACTATCTGTTAGACAGATAGTCCATATACTGTAATAATACGCTACCATACCATATGTGGCTGTGGCCGTGTTCAAATTGGTTGTGGTTATGCACTTTCACACAGGTGTATGTTACTCTGTGCTGTGGCATGCCTGTAGAACCTGCTATATATACAGGTACATGTGCATTCCCCCATAGGAAATGTAGGCTAGGGTTGAACTGGTCTGCCTTTAGTCTGCACAGTGCTTTGTTACATGCCTACCAACTTAGTGTACTTACCCAGTGAGATGTAATGTCCAGATACTTGCCAGATGTACTGCTGCCAAGCCACCATAACAGTCATGTATGTCAGACAGAGCAGTGGGATGCTGTACAGATGTATGAAAATATCTAGTGGGTAGTATGTGGTCATGGGACCTCTGTACCAGCAGTTATTATGTGTCAGGACAGGCAGGGATGTGTGAATGCATAACCTATGGGGGCACATATATACCAGTAGTTACGTGTTATACCCATCTACGTGGCTGTTAACATCCAAATTGTCAGGACTGGTCCACATGTCTTGCACTAAGGGGTTATGTGTATACCTCTGGACTGTCCAGAGTGTGTTAGACTGTCCACATATATTGGCCATTATCTCTGCTGTAGTCCACAGAAGCATTACATGCTAGCAGTGGTACTGTACTATGATGTCCTTAGGATGTCTGTCAGTAGTCAATGGCGCACATGTTAAAACCAGATGTGACCTCCCACACACACCATGTCTGTGAAGATACTCCCTATTACAATAGCAATAGTCTACAAATATACCTGCTATACATACCTGACACCCCCTTGCACTATGAAGTTGGGACCATAGGGGCTGAGGTAGGGCTACACTCCATGTTCAGGACATATGGTGAAGATATATGTACATATAATTATCCAGATATCTATATAGACATACACATATACATATCGACATACATAGATGGATATGTATATGTACATAGCTATACAAATACACACCCAGATATATACATATACAGCGCAATATATGTCTACACATATACAGATAGAGATACATATGCATATATACGTATGGATATCTACATATATATTGACAGTAGTAGGTATATCAGAATAGGTTCATAGGTTCATAGAAAAGAAAATAGATATGTATGCACATATAGTTATTGATATCTACATATATACCAGCATAACTAGGCATATCCGTACACATAGGATGTGCATACATATATAGCTATATATACATATATCTATATATACATATACATATACATATATCTATATATACATATATCTATATATACATATACATATATCTATATATACATATATCTATATATACATATATGTATATGGGAGCACTACAGAATCCTGAAAGCCCAAAGTCCTGAAGACCATCAGGGGTGAGCTGTCTTAAGGTATATGGATGTACATTACCATACAATCCACCTTGGTTAAATGCAGGCCTACTGCCACCTGCCATACAGACTGTTCTGTTTGTCAGTGTGCTTGTGATGGTGTCAGTTGTGCCTTGTTATGTAACAGTTACATCTCATTGTGTCAGCTGAGATCTTTACCCCTTAGGGATTGTCTACAGAGTGTAGATAGAGGTAGCTGAACTATACATCTGCATTACTTACTGTTGATTGTTTGGTATCCTGTGGCCCAGTCTGTCTTTACTATTGTACTACTTGATGGCCTTGGCCTGGACAGCAACATTTGTTAACTTATCCAGACTACTGTATTAGTATAACAGTTTCACAGTTGCATTACTCAGTTTATAGGGATGTCCGTGTCTAAACAGCTATACCATATGGCATATACAACTGTAATAGTACACAAATAAATCATTCCCATTTATGCAAACCTGTGTGTGGTGTTATTGTTATATCCTTTGATTTCTCTGTGGGTATATGTTGCAGGCAATGATTGTCATTTGTATGGGTGGCTCATACAGTCTCCAGTTGGTAAGGTGGTAACTGTAGGAATAGTGGCCGTATCATATTATGTGCATCTACTACATATGTATCTTACTATACATATCTCTGGGTGTGTATGTGTAGTTACATATATATATATATATATATATATATATATGTGTGTGTGTGTGTGTGTGTGTGTGTGTGTGTGTGTGTGTGTGTGTGTGTGTGTGTGTGTGTGTATATATATATATATATATATATATATATATATATATATATATATATATATATATATATGTGTGTGTGTGTATATGTATATATATGTGTGTGTGTATGTATATATATATATATATATATATATATATATATATATATATATACATATGTGTATATATCTGTATCTGCATATATGTGTCTGTGTAGATGTACCCTAGGGATGCCCATGTCATGTCAGGTCCTGGTTATGGGATCTGCAACACTTGGTAGTAGATTGCAGGGCAGACGTGTTTGGCTGTGGGGGGATACCTATTCATACAAGATGTATATTGTGGGGGGTATACCTATTCATACAAGATGTATACTGTTTGGGGCCTCTCAACCCCATTAATGGTGCATGTGGACATATATGTTTTTGTTATTTTCCCACTGTTATCTACAGATGTATGTCTGTGTATACCTATATATATATATATATATATATATATATATATATATATATATATATATATATATATATATATATATATATATCTACATATATAGATATGTTTTATCTATTTAGATATTAATATATATTTATACACACACACATACATCTACATGTTGAAATACATTTCCTGTAATGTTGAATGACTGGGCTGGAAGATATGTTTGTGAAAACATCAGGGTTATGTTTATCTGACATGGCTTAGTGGTAAATCACTTTGGCTATGATGTGCAGGGACCTGGATTCAAGACTTGCAAATGTTGTTTATTTTGTTGCTGGGCAGAACAAGGGCCTTTGAATACAGAGTGATTAAGGCACTTTTGAGCAGTTGTAAGCGGGTTTGCTCGGGTTTGTGCAGAGGTAAGCACTGTTAACTTCCGGTAACAGTTTTTTATATTCAGTTAGCTTCTAAATTGCTTAACGAGTGTAGGCATTGCTTACCCCTGTGCAAACAGGCTGAAACCTGCTTACTGCTGCTTACAAGTGCCTACTTCCACTTAACCCTGTGCAAAATTCTGTAAAAGAAAAGAAAAAAGGGTTGATAGGAAAGTGGTGAAAAAGCGGCACAAAGAGGAAAAGACAGTAGGGAAATAGCTAGGGATGTGCAGGAGGGTGTATGGAAGGTCCACAGCTGCTCATTTCTTCTACAGCAGCAGCTGTGCATATACACTGAATTTGTAGGTAGATTTGGACACTCAAACCCCTGGGAGGGGGTGAGGACAACAGTAATAATTTGTTATGCCAATTAGACCAGATTACATGTGTCCAGTGGACATGTGTGCAAAATAGACAGCTATGTATGGGGCAAGATTTTTTGGGGGGAACAGATTGCCCTTTTTTATTCAGGTGAGAGTGGGATGTTGGGGAGGGAGAGTAGGTGTATTTGGGGAGGTAGGTTGGGTAGGTTAACAGACAAGACAAACAAGACGCATACAGGGCATTATATGACACATGTGGGGGGTATACACCTTGATGGGGAAGGGTGTTGGGAAATCAGAAGCCCATGAGCCCCCTAGTGGAAACAGTGGGACTGAGGTCTCCACCCATGGGTAGTAACCACTGCACCTTTACAGCCCCGATGGTGGCTGTGTGGGGGGGCTGAGTCGCAGAGTGAGACTGACACTCTAATTGCGACAAGTGGCCCTCGAGCTGGAGTAGAAGTTCACCAAGCTGCTGGTTGAGCTCTCTATGCACCATGACCCCAACCTGGCAATGAGTGATAGGTTCCTGTTCGCACCCACTCTCGGGGGGGGTGAGCCCTATACCCCGAGGCAGTTCCACCTGAAGGTGGTGCAGGACCAACAGACAGGGAGGTTTCAGGTTGGGCCCCAGACATGCTGGAGCCCGGTGCCACGGCCTGCTGAGGTGGGACAGGTGGGTCCACTGGGACTGGCCTTCCCAAACTTGTTTATAGTGTTTAGATTTCATTATAATATGTGGGTTAGTTATAGTCAACACATTCCAGGGTTAGGTATAACAGCATGCATAGATGTTCCCATTAACCCAAACACCAGATACGGAACAGTTGCATAACAAACAGAACACATGCATATATGGGATCACAGTGGTAATAAGAACAGCATGCAAGTACATTGATGGCACCATGCCACCAATGTTGGAATAATTCATTATAGCACATGCATGGGAACAATTAAAATATTTATCAAACAATTGGACATTATCAGAACATAAGTGTCATTACATACCAGCTGGGATGGGTATGTTGATTATTGTTGGGGATATGGTGAGGGGGAGGGAAAGATGTCAATTAACAACTAGTATATTCCTGTAGTCCACATTACCTTCCTAGTCAGTGCTGTTATACAGATACCTTACTAGTCTTACTACACTACCCTATAGCCTTAGTTTGGACAGTGACATGGCTGTTGTCATCGTTATACATGAACTGGAATTACCTGCAGTATACACCTCTTACCTGGTATACCTGTGAAGGGAATGTTTGCTAACACTAACTAACTGTTTCTACACATACTCCCAGATTCCGAGTTGATGTTGTGCACATGACTATCCAACTCCTTCTGCACAGACTCTGGCCATGTGTTTCCACATGCAGGTGTGCCGGGACATATCTAGAATACTGCCCTCTTCAACCTTTAGTGACCTGACACACACATATGCATGCTTTCCTACACAGTTATATTAATGTAGCACAGTGTGGGTGCCAGTGATCAGTGATACGTTATTAATCAGGGAAACTGCAATACTCACAATTCAGTACAATACCAGAGTGAACAGCACCAGTACAGGTTATAATGGTCTTTATTTCTCAGCACATTGTTCGTATCCAACGTACCTGTGGGAGCAATGTTTGTTAGCACCACCTGACTGTTGCCACACAAACTTCCAGATTACACATTAGTATTATGCACATACATCTCACTCTTTTACTGTACACACTCTGGTCACAGCTTGACAACATTGGGGTGTTGATAGGACATACTTGGCTTATTACTCTCCAAACAGTTTTGGGGGTTTCCACAGTGACAGGTTTGTTGTCATAGATGTTTGACAATCACTTGTATTCCCTGTTTTCTGGATAAACATCAGGATCATCCCACAGGCTTACCAGGGGGACAGGCAGCAGATATGGGCCCATATACTGGACATTCTGGCCTTATCTGTACAGTTGTGGGGTATGATTCTGTATGCAGCCTAATTCCACTCCCAGGATTCAGACCATGGCTGTGTTTGCTACAACTTAAACATTGTCCATCACAGTTGTGTCTGCTATATAGCTATTGCTGTACATCTCCTATCTGCTGTCTGTCTTATTAACCCCCTGTGCTTTTGCATTCTGACCTTTACAACATTCTTATACAGATTTCCTAGACAGTTATATTTTGTAGGACAGTGTGGGCGACAGTGATGTGTAATGCCTCATTATTCAGAGCAACTGCATCAGTCGCACTGCCATACAATACCAATGTAAACAGTACCAGTACTGGGTATCATTCTTGTATTTCTGGGCACAGTGTTGGCATCTGACAGACCTGTGTGAGGAATGTTTATTAGCACTACCTGAATGTTCCCACACACAGTACCAGATTCCACATTGCTATCATGCACATACATCTCACTCTGTTACTGTACACACTCTGACCACAGCTTGACAAGTTGGGGTGTAAATGGGACATACGTTGCTTCTTAGTCTCATAAGGTATTGGGGAGTTGCTAGTGTGCCAGCTTTGTTCTCATAGATGTGTGTCAATCAGTTGTATTTCCTGTTTGCTGCTTATATGTCTGGGGTCATCCCACTGATTTCCCAGGGGAACAGGTTGATAGGCAACAGATATAGGCCACTTTACTGGACAAGATTCTGTATGCAAAGTACTACCACTGGCAGGATTCGAACCATGGCTGTGTGTGCTACAAAAACAACAGTTCACATCTCAGTTGAATGTGCTATTTGGGTGCTGTTGTCTGCATTTTCCCTGTTTTCTGTCTATGTGTCTCTCAGTTGTACTAAATGGCCTCTGGGGATTGCACCTGTCATACACAGGCATTCCTACACATTCAATTTATGGTGCACGGTGTAGGTAACACAACAGTACTATTACATGATTGCGAATCTACATTACCATATGATACCAGAGTATATACATGCAGTCCAGCAGTTAGTCCTTCATTGTCAGGCTATCACACTTTTATTTACATAGAAATGATATAAGACTCTTCCTGCCATATTCTCTAGTGTATGCAGTACTTGACTTGCACAATACAGGTTTTATACAGGCAATTAATTTACTACTACTTTTAGTTTTATTTCCTATGACAGTAAATGCATGAGTATTACTGACCTGCTTCGCATCGCAACCTCGCCAGGTGACTGACGTGGGCCTCCTGGTTCGCGGCCCACTGCATTGCAGCTGTGGGGGACATAAGAGTAATATTTAGCCATACCTATCCATGATATACCTAAGCTGGCAATTATTACACACATAGTGGGGTGATACTTATATACATCTGGAACATCCCCTGCCACTCTAGCCTCTTGGATCCACTGCTCCAAGAGGTCCCCCTTACACCACTTCAGGTTGGCATAGTGATGCCTGACCAGCTCACCAATTCGGGGTATGCCAGTGGCACTGGTGAGGTCATGGGCGAGACAGTCCCAGGCCTCCACCTTATATTGGGAGCCCTGGTACTGGCCCTGAAGCAGTCTCTGATCATGGTCTTTGACAAGGAGTCCTGACATGACTCTGGACTCTTGGATGCACCAGTGCTGTGCCCAAAAGCACACACCTTCTCCCCTTCCTGACATGGTGCCTGCAAGGGGTAGCTACAACCAGTTATGAGATGTATTCCCACTTCTTGGCTTTAAGTAGGGCCGATTTCCGACACTTGTCCATGATTGGCAGGTTTTGAAAAGGCTAGGCTATGGGCAAACCTGCTTACCTAGGGTTGGCATTGTTTAAAGGGGTATAACACTGGGCACAGTGAGTTAGCTGGGCTACACATTGCTTACACCTCCTATGCTGGCCTGTGCATTGCTTAGCATTGCTTACATTAGACTTTGCATTATAATTCCTTTTTGACATTGATTTATTATTCATTAGACCTTATATGTATGCCTGGTATCCATGATTCATGTGTACATACACTGTATGGGGTCTTTGTGTTTTATTGGGGACTTCAACACTCTACTACTACAATTACACCTGACTTCTGGGCTTACTGATGTACTCCAGCTCACATATTTATGTTATGTAGTGGGTTAAGGCACATATAACTATATACTGATTACTTTCACAGGTTCATTTTTGTTTTACTATGATGAGGACGTGTTTGCTGATACCTCATTCTTCTGTACTTCTGTGATGGCTTGGTGGTTAACTACTTTGACTATGCTGTATAGGGTCCTGGGTTCGGGACCTGCATGGCTGTTTATTTTGTTGATGGGCAGAACAAGGGCCATTGGATACAGAGTGATTAAGGCACTTTTGAGCATTTGTAAGTGGGTTTGCACGGGTTTGTGTGACGGTAAGCACTGCTAACCTCCAGTTACATCTGCTTACAGAGAGTTAGCTTCTGAATTGCTTAACCTGTGTGCCATTGCTTACCCCCACGCAAAAGGGCTTAAGCTCGCTTACTAGTGCTTAAATATGCTTACTACTGCTTATTGGTGCTTAAACCGGCTTACTAGTGCTTTATTCACTATGATACTAACATCTCACATGTACATTTACTGCAGTACTCCATTTCATAAATATATGTTATTTAGTGGGTTATGCAACATGAATATTAGTCATAACATGCTTTGCCATGGAGAATGGAAGGTGCTGCAGTGGGACTCCCGGGAATGCCTGCCCGTAAGGTGAATGCTCTGCCCACTACACTATTGCTATGCTGCTACATTTGCATATATCTTCCTTGTTATCCTCTTCAGCCATTTAAGCTGCATTAACCGTAGCAAAGTGATGGGCACACCTGCGCACCCACAGTTAGCTTTAATCGGATTTAAAAAAAAATAAAGGGTCTGTTCATTTTATTTCTGTATACTTTTGCTGTTGTACACAAGGGGGACTGTTGGTGGGGATATGCGGATACCAGTGAGCAGTCTCGCTCATTTCTTACCCCTTTCTGCTGTTTTTCATTGCAGGGGTATGTATATTTTGAGAGCTCTGCTCTCAGACATGCTCCCTGCACTCTTACATGCTCCGTGTAAGATTAGGAGCTCAGGTAGCGTGCCTCATTACTACGCATGGCGTGCTGCCGTCCTACTCCTAAACGGTCACCTCCGGATGAATAGTAAATCCAGGGGCAAGTGTTATTAATGCATATTTTGAAAGGGTGGCTAGACGCTCTTGCAAATAATGTAAGTAATCCAAATGAAATTATAAAAATATTGGCTGTAGATAAATTTAAAACAGCGCTCCCTAGTAAGAAAATAAATATTCTCCTTCAACTCAAAGTTAAGAGCCAATAAATAAATAAGCAAATAAACAAACAAATAAATAAATAATCAGAATTAAAAAACAAAAAAAACAAAAAAAAAACTAATTTTGTACTTTTGTAAGTGCAGCAAGCTACTTGATGAAAACGTTAGCATGCACCTTGCTTCAGTAATTACCAGATACGGGGTGCAACACCCCATCTAATTACCACACAACACCTCATCTTCCTTCAGTTATAGCCACACACTAGGTGAAACACCTCACCTTGCTACAGTAACTACCACACATTGGGTGCCACACTTTAAATTGCTACATTTACTACCAGATGCTGGCTACAGGTTAGTAACACACACTGGGTGTGGCACCTTACCTTGCTACAGTAATTAACACACACTGGGTGCAACACCTCACCTTGCTACAGTAATTAACACACACTGGGTGTGACACCTCACCTTGCTACAGTTAGTACCACACACTGGGTGCAACACCTCACCTTGCTACAGTTAGTACCACACACTGGGTGTGACACATTACCTTGCTACAGTAATTAACACACACTGGGTGCAACACCTCACCTTGCAACAGTATCACACACTGGGTGCAACACCTCACCTTGCTACAGTTAGTACCACACACTGGGTGTGACACCTCACCTTGCTACAGTCAGTACCATACACTGGGTGTGACACGTCACCTTGCTACAGTAATTAACACACACCGGATGCGACACCTCACCTTGCTACAGTTAGTACCACACACTAGGTGTGACACCTCACCTTGCTACAGTAATTACAACACACTGGGTGCGACACCCCACCTTGCTGCAATAATTAATACAGACTGGGTGCAACACTTCACCTTGCTACAGTTAGTACCACACACAGGGTGCGACACCTTACATTGCTACAGTAATTACTACACACTGGGTGCAACACCTCACCTTGCTACAGTAATTAACACACACTGGGTGCAACACTTCACCTTGCTACAGTAACTAACACACAGTGGGTGTGACACCTCACCTTGCTACATTTAGTACCACACACTGGGTGTGACACCTTACCTTGCTACAGTAATTACCACACACTGGGTGCGACATCTCATCTTGCTTCAATAATTAATACACACTGGGTGCAACAGTTCAGCTTGCTACAGTTAGTACCACACACTGGGTGTGACACCTTACCTTGCTACAGTAATTACCACACACTGGGTGCAACATCTCACCTTGCTACAGTTAGTACCACACACTGGGTGCAACACTTAACCTTGCTACAGTTAGTACCACACATTGGGTGCAACACCTCACCTTGCTACAGTAATTACCACACACTGGGTGCAACACCTCACCTTGCTATAGTTAGTACCACACACTGGGTGGGACACCTCACCTTGCTACAGTAATTAACACACACTGGGTGCAACACCTCACCTTGCTACAGTTAGTACCACACACTGGGTGCAACACCTCACCTTGATACAGTTAGTACCACACACTGGATGTGACAACTCTCCCTGCTACAGTTAGTACCATACACTGGGTGTGACACCTCACCTTGCTACAGTAATTAACACACACTGGGTGTGACACCTCACCTTGCTACAGTTAGTACCACACACTGGATGTAACACCTCACTTTGCTACAGTTAGTACCATACACTGGGTGTGACACTTCACCTTGCTACAGTAGTTAACACAAACTGGGTGCAACACTTCACCTTGCTGCAGTAATTAACACACACTGGGTGTGACACCTCACCTTGTTACAGTTAGTACCACACACTGGGTGTGACACCTTACCTTGCAACAGTAATTACCACACAGTGTGTGAGACACCTCATATTGCTACAGTAATTACCACACATTGGGTGTGACACCACACCTTGCTGCAATAATTAATACACACTGGGTGCAACACTTCACCTTGCTACAGTTAGTACCACACACAGGGTGCGACAACTTACGTTGCTACAGTAATTACCACACATTGGGTGCGATACCTCATCTTGCTACAGTAATTAACACACACTGGGTGCAACACTTCACCTTGCTACAGTAATTAACACACACTTTGTGTGACACCTCACCTTGTTACAGTTAGTACCACACATTGGGTGAGACACCTAACCTTGCTGCAATAATTAATACACACTGGGAGCAACATTTCATCTTGCTACAGTTAGTACCACACACTGGGTGTGACACCTTACCTTGATACAGTAATTACTACACACAGGGTACAACACTTCACCTTGCTACAGTTAGCACCACACACTGGGTGTAACACCTCACCTTGCTGCAATAATTAATAAACACTGGGTGCAACAGTTCACCTTGCTACAGTTAGTACCACACACTGGGTGCAACACCTTACCTTGCTACAGTAATTACGACACACTGGGTGCAACACCTCACCTTGCTACAGTTAGTACCACACACTGGGTGCAACACTTAACCTTGCTACAGTTAGTACCACACACTGGGTGCAACACCTCACCTTGGTACAGTAATTACCACACACTGGGTGCAACACCTTACCACACACTGGGTGGGACACCTCACCTTGCTACAGTTAGTACCACACACTGGGTGCAACACCTCACCTTGCTACTGTAATTACCACACATTGGGTGCGACACCTCACCTTGCTGCAATAATTAATAAACACTGGGTGCAACACTTCACCTTGCTATACTTAGTACCACACACTGGGTGAGACACCTTACCTTGCTACAGTAATTACCACACACTGACTGTGACACCTCACTTTATTACAGTAATTAAAATACACTGGGTGCGACACCTCACCTTGCTACAGTTAGTACCAAAGCTGGTGCAACATCTCATCTTGCTACAGTTAGTACCACACACTGGGTGTGACACCTTACCTTGCTACAGTAATTACCACACATGGGTGTGACACCTTACCTTGCTACAGTTAGTACCACACACTGGGTGTGACACCTTATCTTGCTACAGTATATCACACACTGTGTGCGACACCTCACCTTGCTACTGTAATTGCCACACACTGGGTCAGACACCTTACCTTGCTACAGTAATTACCACACACTGGGTGCAACACCTTACCTTGCTACAGTAATTACCACACACTAGGTGCAACACCTCACCTTGCTACACTTAGTACCACACACTGGGTGCAACACTTAACCTTCCTACAGTTAGTACCACACAATGGGTGCAACACCTCACCTTGCTACAGTAATTACAACACTCTGGGTGCAACACCTCACCTTGGGTGCAACAAGTCACCTTGCTACAGTTAGTACCACACTGGGTGTGACATCTCACCTTGCTACAGTTAGTACCACACACTGGGTGTGACACCTTACCTTGCTACAGTAATTACCACACACAAGGTGAAACACTTCACCTTGCTACAATTAGCACCACACACTGGGTGTGACACCTCACCTTGCTGCAATAATTAATACACACTGGGTGCAACAGTTCACCTTGCTACAGTTAGTACCGCACACTGGGTGTGACACCTTACCTTGCTACAGTAATTACTACACACTGGGTGCAACACCTCACCTTGCTACAGTTAGTACCACACACTGGGTGCAACACTTAACCTTGCTACAGTTAGTACCACACACTGCGTGCAACACCTCACCTTGGTACAGTAATTACCACACACTGGGTGCAACACCTTACCACACACTGGGTGGGACACTTCACCTTGCTACAGTTAGTACCACACACTGGGTGCAACATCTCACCTTGCTACAGTAATTACCACACACTGGGTGCAAAACCTCACCTTGCTGCAATAATTAATACACACTGGGTGCAACACTTCACCTTGCTACAGTTAGTTCCACAAACTGGGAGTGACACCTTACCTTGCTACAGTAATTACCACACACTGGGTGCAACACCCCACATTGCTACTGTTAGTACCACACACTGGGTGCAACAGTTAACCTTGCTACAGTTAGTACCACACACTGGGTGCAACACCTCACCTTGCTACAGTAATTACCACACACTGGCTGCAATACCTCACCTTACTACAGTTAGTACCATACACTGGGTGGGACACCTCACCTTGCTACAGTTAGTACCACACACTGGGTGCAACACCTCACCTTGCTACAGTTAGTACCAAAAACTGGGTGTGACACCTCAACTTGCTACAGTAATTACCACACACTGGGTGAGACACCTTACCTTGCTACAGTAATTACCACACACTGGGTGTGACACCTCACTTTATTACAGTAATTAAAATACACTGGGTGTGACACCTCACCTTGCTACAGTTAGTACCACAGTGGGTGCAACACCTCACCTTGCTAAAGTTAGTACCACACCCTGGGTGTGACACCTTACCTTGCTACAGTAATTACCACACACGGGTGTGACACCTTACCTTGCTACATTAATTACCACACACTGGGTGTGACACCTGACCTTGCTACAGTAATTATCACACACTGGGTGCAACACCTCACCTTGCTGCAGTAATTACCACACACTGAGTGCAACACCTTACCTTGCTACAGTAATTACCACACACTGGGTGCAACACCTCACCTTGCTACAGTTAGTACCACACACTGGGTGCAACACTTAACCTTGCTACAGTTAGTACCACACACTGGGTGCAACACCTCACCTTGCTACAGTAATTACCACACACTTGGTACAACACCTCACCTTGCTACAGTTAGTACCACACACTGGGTGGGACACCTCACCTTGCTACAGTAATTAACACACACTGGGTGCAACAACTCACCTTGCTACAGTTAGTACCACACTGGGTGCGGCACCTCACCTTGCTACAGTTAGTACCACACACTGGGTGTGACACATCACCTTGCTACAGTAATTAACACACACTGGGTGCAACACTTCACCTTGCTACAGTAATTAACACACACTGTGTGCGACACCTCACCTTGTTACAGTTAGTACCACACACTAGGTGTGACACCTTACCTTGCTACAGTAATTAACACACACTGTGTGCAACACCTCACCTTGCTACAGTTAGTACCACACAGTGGGTGCAACACCTTACCTTGCTACAGTTAGTACCACACACTAGGTGTGACACCTCACCTTGGTACAGTAATTACCACAGACTGGGTGCAACACCTCACCTTGCTACAGTTAATACCACACACTGGGTGCAACACCTTACATTGCTACAGTAATTACCACACAGTGTGTGAGACACCCCACCTTGCTGCAATAATTAATACACACTGGGTGCAACACTTCACCTTGCTACAGTTAGTACCACACACAGTGTGCGACACCTTACGTTGCTACAGTAATTACCACACACAGGGTGCGACACCTCACCTTGCTACAGTAATTAACAAACACTGGGTGCAACACGTTATCACACACTGGGTGGGATACCTCACCTTGCTACAGTTATTACCACACACTGAGTGCAACACCTCACCTTGCTACAGTAATTACCACACACTGGGTGCGAAACCTCACCTTGCTGCAATAATTAATACACACTGGGTGCAACACTTCACCTTGCTACAGTTAGTTCCACACATTGGGTGCAACACCTTACCTTGCTACAGTAATTACCACACACTGGGTGCAACACCCCACATTGCTACTGTTAGTACCACACACTGGGTGCAACACTTAACCTTGCTACAGTTAGTACCACACACTGGGTGCAACACCTCACCTTGCTACAGTAATTACCACACACTGGCTGCAACACCTCGCCTTGCTACAGTTAGTACCATACACTGGGTGGGACACCTCACCTTGCTACAGTTAGTACCACACATTAGGTGCAACACCTCACCTTGCTACAGTAATTACCACACATTGGGTGCAACATCTTTCCACACACTAGGTGGGACACCTCACCTTGCTACAGTTCGTACCACACACTGGGTGCAACACCTCACTTTGCTACAGTAATTATCACACACTGGGTGTGACACCTCACAATGCTGCAATAATTAATACACACTGGGTGCAACACTTCACCTTGCTACACTTAGTACCACACACTGGGTGCAACACCTCACCTTGCTACAGTTAGTACCACACACTGGGTGTGACACCTCCACTTGCTACAGTTATTACCACACACTGGGTGTGACACCTTACCTTGTTACAGTAATTACCACACACTGGGTGTGACACCTTACCTTGCTACAGTAATTACCACACACTGGGTGTGACACCTCTCCTTGCTACAGTAATTACCACACCCTGGGTGAGACACCTTACCTTGCTACAGTAATTACCACACACTGGGCATGACACCTCACTTTATTACAGTAATTAAAATACACTGGGTGTGACACCTCACCTTGCTACAGTTAGTACCACAGTGGGTGCAACACCTCACCTTGCTACAGTTAGTACCACACACTGGGCATGGCACCTTATCTTGCTACAGTAATTGCCACACACTGGGTGCGACACCTTACCTTGCTACAGTAATTACCACACACTGGGTGTGACACCTCACCTTACTACAGTAATTAACACACACTGGGTGCGACACCTCGCCTTGCTACAGTTAGTACCACAGTGGGTGCAACACCTCACCTTGCTAAAGTTAGTACCACACACTGGGTGTGACACCTTACCTTACTACAATAATTAACACACACTGGGTGCGACATCTTACCTTGCTACAGTAATTACCACACACTGGGTATGACACCTTACCTTGCTACAGTAATTACCACACACTGGGTATGACACCTCACCTTACTACAGTAATTAACACACACTGGGTGTGACACCTTACCTTGCTACAGTAATTACCACACAATGGGTATGACACCTTACCTTGCTACAGTAATTGCCACACACTGGGTGCGACACCTTACCTTGCTACAGTTAGTACCACACACTGGGTGTGACACCTTACCTTACTACAATAATTAACACACACTGGGTGCGACACCTTACCTTGCTACAGTTAGTACCACACACTGGGTGTGACACCTTACCTTACTACAATAATTAACACACACTGGGTGCGACATCTTACCTTGCTACAGTAATTACCACACACTGGGTATGACACCTTACCTTGCTACAGTAATTACCACACACTGGGTATGACACCTTACCTTGCTACGGTAATTGCCACACACTGGGTATGACACCTCACCTTGCTGCAGTAATTACCACACACTGGGTGCGACACCTCAACTTGCTGCAGTAATTACCACACACTGGGTGCGACACCTCACCTTGCTGCAATAATTAATATACACTGGGTGCAACACTTCACCTTGCTACAGTAATTACCACACACTGGGTGTGACACCTTACCTTGCTACAGTAATTACCACACACTGGGTATGACACCTTACCTTGCTACAGTAATTGCCACACACTGGGTGCGACACCTTACCTTACTACAATAATTAACACACACTGGGTGCGACACCTCACCTTGCTGCAGTAATTACCACACACTGGGTGCGACACCTCACCTTGCTGCAATAATTAATATACACTGGGTGCAACACTTCACCTTGCTACAGTAATTACCACACACTGGGTGTGACACCTCACCTTGCTACAGTAATTACCGCACACTGGGTGCGACACCTCACCTTGATACAGTAATTACCACACACTGGGTACGCCACCTCATCTTGCTACAGTTAGTACCACACACCCTGGGTGCGACACCTCACCTTGTACAGTTAGTACCACACACTGGGTGCAACACTTCACCTTGCTACAGTTAGTACCACAGTGGGTGCAACATCTCACCTTGTTACAGACATTTATTTTTCTGTAAAGGACATCGGGACTACTAGCTTAACTCCTGGATTAAATTCTCCAAGCTGGACATTCTTTTTATAATCTTCATGCTGCATTTCCTGGGCTGTCTGCATGTGCTCTGTTATAACAGGCATAATGAGCATGTGCTCTGTTATAACAGGCATAATGAGCATGTGCTTTGTTATAACAGGCATAATAAGCGTTATTCTATTTTGCAAACTACATATTGTTCTATCATAATTTTATATTATATCTTGTCTTCCTCCCAGTTTTCGTTAATATACTAAAAGACCCCTGACCCTGACCAATCTAAAAAGACAGCTAAGAGGGTTAATTGATACTTTGTAAGTTAAATTTGAAGGAAAAATAGCTTTGCAGGCAAAGGACAACCCAAAGCTTTCTACGGCTATGTCCATAACCTAAGGGGAAATACACAACAATGAGCAGAGCTTATTGTAAGTGGCATCACCCACACTGAACCAGAAGCCATTGTAGACCTTTTGGCTGACAGTTTCAGCTCAAATTTCTCTCCCCACTCCCACCAATAGTACAAGGAAATATCACATATCACAATCCCCCAACCATTACTATGGAACAGGTCATCAATGCATTTTTCAAGGCCAAAAACACTGCATTGATGGGCCCTGATAACATCTCGGGATGTTTAATAAATAGCATGAAACATAACCTCTCTGGTCCACTTGAATCACTTATCAGCTGGAGCTTTCAGTCAGGTTTGTGCCCAAGGAATGGAAGATGGCTACAGTCATTACCCTGCACAAAGGAGGTCTAACCACTGATCCAGATAACTACAAGCCCATAAGTCTTACCAGCCTCATATGTAAGGCCATGAAAAGAATCATCATAGACATGATAAATGAGGACATAAGTAACCTGCAAACACTGGACCCATCACAGTTCGGCTTTGTTAAAGGAAGGTCATGCTTATTAAATCTGGTGGACTTTTTTTGAGAGGGTTACCAAAGCAGTGGATACAGGTAAGACTGTGCACATGACTTACCTCAAGCTGGCCAAGGCATCTGATACAATATCTCACTCAGGCATTATAAAGAAGCTCACTAATTTAGATATAAACCCTTTTTGCACCAGCTAGATACCCATCTGGCTCACTGATCAAAATAGGTGAGGCCACCTCCACCAAGAAACCAGTCACTAGTGTAGTCCATCATGGCTGGTACTGAGCCAGTTTCTTTTTGGCATCTATTTCACTGAAATGGAAGCAAATGCTGAAGGTTTATGGCTGCTACATTTTCAGATGACTGTAAGCTGGGAGTTATCATTGGCTCCCCTGCAGACACTAACATTCCTCAGGAAGGTCTATCTCTGACTAACAAATGGTGTCAAAGCCATGGTCCTAAACTCTGTGCTAAGAAATGCATAATTGCACCCTTTGGGGAGTCAACCATTCAGGTTAATTACCATTTTGATAATATGCTCCTAAAAGTCAATCCAGTGGTCAGTGATCTGGGCATGCAAATATACAGTAGCCTTACATTTGGCCACCACGTGGTCACAGTGATGAGGAAATCCTTTTATCTTGTGCAACGTATAAGTAAGGGTATGACAGCTACGTCCAAAGAGGTCATTAGCCCACTGTATTCAGACTTTATCAGACCAATCATACAGTACAATGATCTCTTTGGTCTGTACCTGACAAAGCATATGCAGCAACTAGAGTGACCTCAGATGTTCCTTACAAAAAGAATATGAGGCCTAAGAAACCTGCCTTATGCAGAGTGCCTTAAAGCCCTTTCCATCTGCTTAGTCTCCTATAGATTGATGAGGGCTGATCTAAGCCTGGCTTACAAGGCATCAGCAAACTCCACACTTATGAATCTCCTACATTTTCGTAAGTCAAAGAGTTCAAGAAATGCTAGGTCTAGGACCTGAATTTTGTCTGTGACTTAAACAGAACATGTTAGAAGGATAGATATGTGTCCCAGAGACTGCCACTCATATTGAACAGGGTTCAAATCCATGTGAAGCTGATTTGGTCTCTTGTCCAGTTTAAGCACAGCCTAGACCAATGGATGGGGAATA
>NC_056747.1:1286703011-1286790511 GCF_019279795.1 Protopterus annectens
AATGTGGAATTATTCAGATGACTTTTATTTCTGCAGAGATTGTGCATATTGACTGATATTGGTGGATTATAATGATAGAAGTTTGAGTGGACTTTTATGGTTGAAATGTTCTGAAATGGGCAGCTCTGTGATTATTGGGTCATACATTTTGTTTCATTGCTTACTGGAAAAATGTTCAAAACTATAAATTTAAAACACGGTCTAACAAGTGGTGCTGTATTATACAAGGAATATAGTTTAATACAATCAGGAAGGTGACTCAAAGAACTCTTGTATGTTTCCACGGTCCTAAAAATGTGTGCAAGGAGCCTATGGTTTGAAAACAGGTAAAAAGTAATTTTTATCTTCAGTGTCCAAATGCTTTTTCTTTGAATGTGGCTTTCAAAGCCATTTCAATGAATGTGAGTTTCAAGGGCAGAGAAGTCTTAATGCTAAATCTGTTTTCATTGTGAGCTTGCATTGCTTTGTTTAGCAAATGTCTATCAGTGTCTGTGCTACAAATTTTGAAATAAAAGTTTTAAATCAAATCCAAATATCTGTAATCATTGTAGAAGTAAAGCAGAAAACAGTATGCACACTGACAGGTTTGGTCAGTTTAACCGCATCTGGAATATAAAAAAAAATAAAATCATCAGCCTGATGGAAAACAAAAGAATTCTGGAATACCTGTAAGACAATGGTGAGATGGACTCATGGTATCATGAATTCTTACCAGAGAAGTCATATCAGACAAATGTTAGCAGAATACTTTTAAGTAAATTAAAAATACTGTGAACATGAAATAATTAGTTTAGCAAGGACTCTGATAGAGTATGATGTAAAATGGTTTTAAATAGACCTGAGGTGAGTCACAGGGTATGACTACAGGTAATAAATTACTAACATAATCATACAGATGTTAAGAGTGAACACAGTCCATGCAGATGTAAGGATACATACCAGTGAGGCATTACAGTGGAAGGTACCGGAGATGGCACTTTTCAATGTCTGTTAAGTCTCATTAAAGTAATATAAAAAGGTAAACTCTGCATTTTTGTTGATGGCACAAAGCTATATTATAGAGTGCAGGAAATGTGAAAGATGACTTGCTAAAGTTAAATGAGCTGTCTTAATATGTGGGAACTTAAATTTAACACTAACAATGTATCTGTGAAGCAATAATTCAGGAAAGAAGGAAACTCCAAAGGTATCAACAGCAGTCATGGAACAGGACCCTGAGGGTAATCTAACTAAGGAAGCAGTGTGAGAAGACAAGACGGAATGGGGTGGGATACAGGGATGTGGGAGAGGAGCAAAGAAAGGGGGTGGGATACTGGGATGTAAGAGATGAGCAAGGAAAGGGGGTGGGATACTGGGATGTGGGAGAAGAGCAAGGAAAGGGGGTGGGATACTGGGATGTGGGGGAAGAGCAAGGAAAGGTGGTGGGAAACTGGGATGTGGGAGAGGAGCAAAGAAAGGGGATGGGTTACTGGGATGTAAGAGATGAGCAAGGAAAGGTGGTGGGATACTGGGATATGAGAGAGGAGCAAACAATGGGGGTGGGATACTGGGATGTAGGAGAGGAGCAAAGAGAGGGGCGGGATACTGGGATGTGGGAGAGGAGCAAAGAAAGGGGCAGGATACTGGGATGTGGGAGAGGAGCAAGGAAAGGGGGTGGGATACTGGGATATGAGAGAGGAGCAAAGAATGGGGGTGAGATACTGGGGTGTAGGAGAGGAGCAAAGAAAGGGGTGGGATACTGGGATGTGGGAGAGGAGCAAAGAAAGGGGCGGGATACTCTGGCTGTGAGGGAGCAACATGGCAGAAGGATGGATATTAGAATGAAACAGAGGAGAAAGGCAGTTAGTCGGATACTGAGATGCAGAAAGGAACTGAGGAAAGTAGGTGGGATTCTGGGCTGTAACAGTGTAACAACGCAGGTTGATGGGATACTAAGATGTGAAAGAACAGCAAGAAAGGCTGGTGAGACCCTGATGTGAATGAGCAGTGAGAAAGGCTGCTTGGATACTGGGATGTGAGAGGGCAGCAAAGAAGACTGGTGGGATATTGTGATGCTGTACAGCAGAGAAAGTGAATGGGATCCTGGAGTGTAAATGTAAAGGAGGGACGGTGATTGGGATACCGGGATGTAACAGCATAACAGGGAAGGTGGATGGAATAGTGGGATATAACAGCATAACAGGAAAGTTGGATGGGATACTGGGATGTAACAGCAAAACAGGAAAGGTGGGTGGGATACTGGGATGTAACAGCACAATACGGAAGGTGGATGGCATACTGGGATATAACAGTACAACAGGGAAGGTGGATGGGATACTGGGATGTAACAGCATAATAGGGAAGGTGGATGAGATACTGGACTATAAGTGCAACAGGGAAGGTGGATGGAATACTAGGATGTAACAGCATAGCAGGGAAGGTGGATGGGATACTAGGATATAACAGTACAACAGGAAAGGTGGATTGGATACTGGGATGTAACAGCACAACAGGGAAGATGGGTGGGATTCTGTGATGTAACAGCATAACAGGTAAGGTGGATGGGATACTGGGATATAACATTACAACAGAGAAGGTGGATGGCATATTGGGATATAACAGCACAACAGGAAAGGTGGATGGGATACTGGGATATAACATTACAACAGAGAACGTGGTTGGGAAACTGGGATGTAACAGCATAACAGGGAAGGTGGATAGGATACTGGGATGTAAGAGCATGACAGGGAAGGTGGATGGGATACTGGGATGTAAGACCATAACAGGGAAGGTGGATGAGATACTGAGATGTATTAGTATAACAGGGAAGGTGGATGGGATACTGGGATGTAAGAGCATAACAGGGAAGGTGGATGAGATACGGAGATGTATTAGTATAACAGGGAAGGTGAATGGGATACTGGGATGTAAGAGCATAACAGGGAAGGTGGATGAGATACTGAGATGTATTAGTATAACAGGGAAGGTGGATGGGATACTGGGATGTAAGAGCATAACAGGGAAGGTGGATGAGATACTGAGATGTAAGAGCATAACAGGGAAGGTGGATGGGATACTGGGATGTAAGAGCATAACAGGGGAAGGTGGTTGGGATACTGGTATGTAAGAGCATAACAGGGAAGGTGATTGGGATACTGGGATGTAAGAACATAACAGGGGGGGGAAGGCATACTGGGATATAACAGTGTAACAGGGAAGTCAGATGGAATACTGTGATGTAACAGCACAACAGGGAAAGTGGATGGGACACTGGGATGTAATATCAAAACAGGGAATGGGGATGGGATAATGGGATATAACAGTGCAGCTGGAAAAATGTAATGGATACCTGGGTGTTACATGGAAGAAGAGAAGGCAGGTGGGATACTGGGATCTAAGAGCACAGCAGAGAGGGCGGTGGGATACTGGGATGTAGAACAGCAGCAGCAGCGGAGATGGATGGTATATTGAGATGCAACACAGCAACAACGAAGTGTGCTGGGATACTGGGATGTAATACAGCAGCAGGGAAGGTGGGGGGATACTGGGATGTAATACACAGGAGGGGAGGTGGGGGGATACTGGGATGTAATACACAGGAGGGGAAGTGGGGGGATACTGGGATGTAATACAGCAGCAGCAGAGGTGGGGGGATACTGGATGTAAAACATCAGTGGGAAAGTAAGTGTAACAGTTGGATGTGACAGAGCAGCTGGGAAAGGGTGGGATACTTGGATGCACAGGAAAAGGTACCAGCAGTATGAAACAAGAAGTCACTACACATGTTTAGAGAGTTTGTGAGGCAAAGTGCAAAATCAAGTTATAAATTTGACACAAGAGCTTAGTGTGTTGGGGGTGAGGGGGTCATTAGACAACAAAATGGTACATGGTCTTCACCAAATGGCATATGAAGTAATATAAGAAGGACTTAGTATAAATATGTAGAAAATGTGTATGACAAAAATAATTACGCACCATAAGATAATTCATGCAGTCTAACGGGTCACTGTATTTCAAAAAATATATATTTTTGTGAATGAAAGGGCATACAGCCTAAGTATGTGCCATATTTCCAAAAAGATGTATGACTAAGAGACCAGATAGTCTGCTAAATGGAGATTAAAAATGTTTATTTTTCATAGAAATGGTGTCAGATGATAGGAATGACCACATAAGGTCAAAAACACTGAAGAGTTTAGCAAACGCACAGGATAAACAAAGCAGTTTGTATGACCTGTAAGGATGGATACAGGCTGTAGGTTAGGAAACATTTACAGATTATCCAGAAGGTAGGAAAAGACATACTAGGTAAACCAATCAGTCTTCTTCTATCAAAAACCTACATTTCTGTGTTATTTCATCCTAACTTACAGAATGCTATGGTTCTGTGTATTTCAGTGCTTGTATACTGTCCTGCAGACAAACAGAGGTTTGGTACTGTGATTCTGGGGTGATGTAATAACACATAACTGTCCCACAGACAAGCACAGCTTTGTTACTGTGATTCTGGGGTGATATAATAACACATAACTGTCCCACAGACAAGCACAGCTTTGTTACTGTGATTCTGGGGTGATGTAATAACACATAACTGTCCTGCAGACAAACATAGCTTTGGTACTGTGATTCTGGGGTGATGTAATAACACATAACTGTCCTGCAGGCAAACACAGCCTTGGTACTGTGATTCTGGGATGATGTAATAACACATAACTGCCCTGCAGACAAACACAGCCTTGGTACTGTGATTCTGGGGTGATGTAATAACAAATAACTGCCCTGCAGACAAACACAGCCTTGGTACTCTGATTCTGGGGTGATGTAATAACACATAACTGTCCCGCAGACAAGCACAGCTTTGGTACTGTGATTCTGGGGTGATGTAATAACACATAACTGTCCCGCAGACAAGCACAGCTTTGGTACTGTGATTCTGGGGTGATTTAATAACACATAACTGTCCCGCAGACAAGCACAGCTTTGGTACTGTGATTCTGGGGTGATGTAATAATTAATAACTGTCCCGCAGACAAGCACAGCTTTGGTACTTTGATTCTGAGCTGATGTAATAACAGATAACTGTCCTGCAGACAAACATGACTTTGGTACTGTGATTCTGGGATGATGTAATAACAAATAACTGTCCCGCAGACAAGCACAGCTTTGGTACTGTGATTCTGGGGATATGTAATAACAAATAACTGTCCTGCAGACAAACAGACCTTTGGCACTGTGATTCTGGGGTGATGTAATAAATAACTGTCCTGCAGACATACACAACTTTGGTACTGTGATTCTGGGATGATGTAATACCAGATAACTGTCCTGCAGACAAACACGGCTTTGGTACTGTGATTCTGCGGTGATGTAATAACAAATAACCACTCTCCCTAATACAGAAAATAAATAAAGAATACTGTTGCTTCACAGCACATTGCCACTTATATTCATGTTTTTTTTTTATATTGCAGTGGTGCAGTCCCATGTGAAAGCCATGCATGTGCTATCAGTCTTATATATTCCAGCCCTTTTGCTTGGTAGATACATTTTGCAGAAATAGTGAGTTTTTTCTATTTCTGGTCATCTTGATTGTGATTTTTGCATGATGGAGACAGGATTTTTGGTTGCCCTGTTACTGCTGACCATATGGCCAGTCTTTGAGTCTGAGACTGTACTTTTATTCCCAGATTAGGCAAGAGCTGGCTAATCATGATGTTGCTGTCATTAAGGTAGCTTTCAGGGGATTTTGTGTTATACAGTTGGATGCTAAAATATTTAGCATATAACAAGCCTTAGTGAGAGCTTGTTACCTGCTTTTACAAGAAACACCCCCCCCCCCAATATGGCCCTCTCCTCATGTACAAACAAGCATGGAATGCACATCCCAGGCACATACACCCCAAACTTTCTCCTAAGAAAGACAAGCAAGAACCACTAATCTAACCTTAGATGTCTCTGTTATACCTAGAGATTTATGGCACAGAGTTGGACAGTGCTATGATTTTTGGTACACATGCTTTAACAGGTGAAGTGTCAGATAACTGCTGATTTGATAAACAGCATTCGATGTTAACCTTCCCATTTTCACTTCTAAGACTACTGCAGGGTTTGTGCAAAGTGTTGGGAGGTATCCAACAATGTAATGCAATTTGATTGTTAAAGTATGCAGGAACAACCTCATATAATACTTATGTTCAGTATGTTGTTCACACTACACTACAGAGAGCTACTGCTGCAGTTACTACATGTAAAACCTGCAACCATGTCTAACTGCTCTCCACCTGCACAGTGAAGAATTCCAAAGAAGGTTTAAAGGTCTTCATTTCATCCCTGCATATAAGTTAATTTGCCTACTGGGAATTAACCAATCAAATAAATAAATAACACCAAGGCATTATACTAAGCAGAAATCAGAGCATCCAATGATAAAAAAGTGATTGACTTATCAAATGGAACAGGGAACAGTGCATCAGTACAAAACTGTTACAGAAAAGTCTAGAATTACAACATACATTGCATGACATTAATCAAAAGAAACAGGAAATACATGTGATTTATAATTATCTTTCATAATTTCTAGGTTTTAAAGGCAGAGGTATTAAAATAAGATGAGAAACTTAAACAAGCTTCAAGAAACAGTTTGCCACATGAACAAATGTTTACTGTTAATTTGAGCTGCTGAGTTATCAAAAGAAAAACTAACTGGTTAGCTGCATGATAGCCAGTAATATTATATTTGTTTGCTAAATTCGGTTTGAATGGTTGTTTCCCTGTAATATTTTCTCATCAGATTTCATAGCTTATTGCAGCTGTTCTCTGTGCAAATAGCAGAAAGCGACTTTATTGGGATAAACCAGCCAACACATTGCAAGTGACAGTCAACTCCCATTGCAGTGCTAAATTCTGTTGCAATGATTTGCTTGTATTACTGATACAATAAATGAACCTGTAGCCGCGGTGGTACAGCAGTAACGTTGTTGTCTCACAACAAGAGGTTCTCCTGTTCGATTCTCGGCTGGAGTGCCTTCTGTGTGGAGTCTGCATGTCCTCCCCATGGTTGAGTAGCCTCCAAAAGATATGTGTGGATGGGCGTGCCTTTGCTGAAGGTTGCGCGTCAGGCTGGCAACTCGGCACCATAAAAATCAACTGTCAATCATTGGCGGACCGGAGTTCCACTGTGGCGACCCCTAACCAGGAAAAGCCGAAAAGACAAAACAAAAAACTGATTTAATAAATGAATAAATACTAGCAGAATAATGTTCAGTCCTGAAATGGTAAAGGCTGGGAGAGTAAATAAATACAGTTCTACTTAATGCTGCTATATGTGCTGTTAATGAGTTGCTTCCTGTCCTCTGGGGTTTTATTCTCACAGCCACCATTTGCCCACTGTGAGATTCACAGGAATTCACTTAACCAGGGAGTGTTCCCAGTTCATAATTGAAAAGGAACACAGCAGGCTGACTTGGTTAACACCCTATATATATATATATATATATATATATATATATAGATATATATTTATATGTATATATATATATATATATATATATATATATATATATATATATATATATATATACACACATACATACACACACACACACATATATATATATATATGGGTCTACCTGAAAAGTCCGAAATCCCACATTACTGAATCTGAAATGATCAAGAAGACATTGCCAAAGTGGCAAAACACTGACACCACAGATTACCGAACGTTTACACAAGGAAAATGGACAGCTGCCCAACATGCCAAAAAACACAAAACACTTCATGTCAAACCCACCCAGATGTTGGGCTACACCCCTCCAAACCCCCCCCCCCAACTAAATATGACAACTCCAGAATCGCACTACCATGAGGAAAAGAGCAAATTTTCCAATTTGGCCAACTGTTCGTTTTACCTGTGAAAAGGTTCTGTAATCCATGGTGTTGGTGTTTTGTGACTTCAGCAATGTTTTCTCAATTATTTCGGATTCAGTTATGTGACATTTCAGCCTTTTCAGGTAGACCATAAGCATACACACACACACACACACACACACACACACACACACACACACACACACACACACACACACACACACACACTGTAGAGTGCTTACTCCATCCACTGAATGGCATTTTTTTTTCAAAACTAAGTTGGTCACTTTATTTCTTCAGGAGGAGTTTAAGTTTCTACAGATACATCAGCTAAAAATTGTCCGTCTGTCTTATCCTCTACCAGAGTCACCATTCTGTTATAGTGTTAGAGATTCTGAATTTATTTCAAAATCAAAGTAAACGTTATTGTCATTTAGAACTACACATGTGTAGCCTAAACAAAATTTTGTGCATCAGCTCAATTCTTGACATTACAAAGGAAAGTGAAACAAGTAGAGGAATAAACATAACTAACAAATACAATGCTACCCCAATACATGCAAGAAAGAGCAGAGATATTTACCAACACTCATATGAAAAGAGTACCCTCCCCTGAGTTAAATTAACTACCCTATTCAAAGTAATACAAAGCACACCGCAGAATGAAATGCAAGTTATTTGTCTAATATTGCATTTGAGCGAGTTAAATAATAATATGGATATAATAAATAAATATTGTACTTACCTGGAATATATGTAAGCATATATTGCATAAATAAATAAAAAATGACTCATTATGTCTCCAGAACCCTGGGACTCTTTCTATAATAAAGTATTGATGTTCTTGAAGTTGAAATGTTTCTGTTATTCACCCTTTCTACTTATAACCAGTTTTTCTCAATAAATGAACATGATTTTCAATGTAACTCTTGAATTTATACCAACATAATATTTGTAATACATGACACATTTGCCTCCTTCTCTGTCAGCCAAACTCTGAGCACAGATATTTGAGTATTTCAAAACAAATGTGTCTTCTGTAAGGCTAAATGTTTAAACTGAAGATTTCACCAGGAAAAAGATATGAAATTGCTTTTTTCCAGTACATGGCTTTTAACATTAATCCCCATGTGTTGGCATTCGTATCCAACAGCAGTAAATGTCATATACTTAATAAAATATCATATAACTGCTTTTCTATATTATTTTGAATTATACAAAGAATGCACAGGGTCAAAACTGTAGACCAAAAGAGGTTATCAAAAAGCCAATGTCTTTTTCCTTCAATGTGTTAAGAAACAGTAGCACCAAAAGGAATAGTAAATGTACAAATGTGCTTAGTTTTCAGTATTACTGAAGTTCATTTTTTTTCCAAATAGAAGGTGTGTATGTTAATAAAATGCCACCTATTCTTACAATAAAATTAGCCCACATTCATTTTACCAGACAAGTTTATGATCTGACCCTTAATATAGCAGTTCATTTTCATTTTAAAAAGAAGCCTCAGATAATGGCCATAGTAGAAATAAATCAGAGCATAAACAGCAACTATCCCTCCTATCCAAGCAGGGTTGTGGTCAAAGCTAGTGCAAGTTGAGTGCGAAACAGTGGAAACAAATGGAGGAACCAGCATTAGGTATCAATGAAAAAAAAGAGTGAAGCTGCCTGACTGGCCTACCACAATGGTGCTATTGAAATAACCACTGCCTGAACTAGCACCTAATTCCATGAGTTATCATAAGAAATGAGAAGGAATGCCGCAAAAGGAATCATGCTATTCACCAGTGAGTCACCCATCATTCTACATTGAACTGTAATAGCTCAGCAGAACATACCCTATTATACTAACCCCCCCCAAAAAAAAAACACAACTCCACTTTATCTTATGTTAACTAATCACACCAAACACACTTCTTGCAACTTCCCTAGTTATTATTTTTCAAATCACACTTGTTATACTTAGGAGCTATAACTATAAACTCTTTCAGACACACAAAGCAAACTCTGCCAACTCTCTGCTATAAAAATCGATGCTGAACATTCCCAATTGAACACCAGTCTAAATACTATCAAATATGTATCACCTCCCCAATATCAAGGAAAAACAAACTTCATTTATTACATGCAACCATGTTTTGGGTCTATATTACATAGATGAAATTGTTTTCCAATGAACACCTATTCATCGACACCTAATCAGCAAAAATCACTTCAGTGATTCGCTGAGTTTACTAAGGGCAAGGACGTAGCTGGCTAACAACAGAACTTTGCCCTTTTCTCCACTATAGTGTGATGTCAGAGTTGGTATACATAGTTGGGGGTGTGGGAGGAGAAGCACCCCACATTGGTAGGTTCGACTGATGTAGACGTTGCTCCGTTGTTCTTTGGGCAAGTATGTCCTTGCCCTTAGTAAATTCTGTGAATCACTGATGTGATTTTCACTGATTAGGTGTCGGTGAATGTGTGTTCACTGGAATATGATTTCAGCGATGTAATATAGACCCCCCCCCATGTTTCATTACATGTTAATCTTTTCTTTGGTGACACGGAATCCAATCCGGGCTCCACATGCTATATGTATGTCCACACAAAAAACTTAATCTTCACTGGACTTAGAATATATCATATAAGTGCTAGAAGTATCTGCAATATGGTTGCCAGGTTTCTAGTAGCTAGACTTAAAATGGGCCACAAGGGCAGCTAACCTAATACTTACTTATAAATACCTGCAAACCACACACTAAGCAATAGAAATACACTTTATTTAACATTTGTTGACCAGGAAAGTCCAACTAACAGCCTATTTTCAGTGGAGGCCCAGGGAAAAATACTCCAGACACATCTGTGGAATGTGGGATGAAATCCACACGAATGCAGGAAGGACATGCAGACTCCACACAGAAGGCACCCAGGCGAGAATCAAACCAGAGAACCTCTTGCTGTGAGATGATAACATTAACCGCTGCACCACTGCGCCGCCAAACTATACTTGAACTTTCCACTATACTGCATTACCTTATCGGTACCATACAAAATAACACAGACTGGAATGTCCATAAAATATCTATTTGGACTGAGCCAACTAATCAATAAGACTACCAGAACAGACAGATTAACTGTACACACAGTAATCTAGACTGGATCCTTACATCTAAAGTACACTGTACAGAAAAAACAGGAGTTCTCCATGATATTTGTGATCATAACTCAATCTACCTAACCTGGAGAAATAACAAGATAAATAAAATCATTTCATTCACCTCAGTACACAGAGACACACACACATACACACACAAACACACACACACACACACACACACACACACACACACACATGCACACACATATATACACACACGCGCGCGCACACACATACATGCACACACATATATACACACTCGGACACACACACGCACACGCACACATGCACGCACGCATACACACACACACACACACACACACACACACACACACACACACACACACACACACACACACACACACAGATTCTTCACCTGTAGAAATAGAACACAGGAAATCCTCCAAAAATCTGTCGCTATTGGTGCACCCAAGGGTTCCTAGTGTTGTATCCTATGGTTTCTAGTGGTGTACCTTGGGGTCCAGCCCTTGGCCCACTCCTTTTGGGCATTTACTTCTTGGAGGTCAAAACAAATGTTAAGGGTTTATGGCAAATCATTGAATATAATGCTCCACTCAGTATGTACCTGGCCAAACATTTGTCATAACACAGGTGACCACAATGCTTTCTCACTAAAAAATCTCAAGGTTCTAAATCATAAAAACTATGCAGACCGTCTTAAAGCATTGTCCCTCTTGTCATATTGAGCCTTAATAGACCCTAAACCTTTCTGACTTATTACATATTTAGAAGTCCAGTGGTAGAGTAAATGCATGCTTAGGGGATCTCAGTTTATTTTGCAACATTACTAGGGCATGTTGGAGGGACATGTATGTATTATAGAGTCTATCACTTTTATAGAAATATTTTCCACTCTGTATAAAGCAGAGTACTTCTCTTAATCTATTTAAATGAAATATGGATGATTGAATGGAAAACCAAATTCAGCCCTGGTTTAGCAGCCATGTCCCCCACGGTTAGGGGCAAAAAATAAATGTCCTAACATAACCTTGTTCTGCCCACCTCTAAACACAGAACACAAGGTTCAAAAAAACTACCATAAGAATGGAAGGCTAGGCTTCGTATGATCCCCACAGATCAATAGCCTAAACCTATACTCTTAGAAACACACTAAATGGGGCTGTAAACTGCCCTGCTCCCATGCACAGAAAGCAAGTCAAACATAGCATAACTCTTACTAATGAGAGAACAAGACAACAAACAAGCTTATAGGGCAAGGCAAGGCATGGGATAAATGAAGAAAAAATACTGTTATGTCAGCCTCCAGCACCATAAATCCCTTAGAAAAAAAAAATGGCACACAAAGACAAAAGGCTTATAGGTTCATAGGTTCATAGGTAGGTACAAGGCTACTGGCCCTAGGCCTAGCCAAAATGTACCCTGGCTTTCGCTACCCAAGAAAATTATTTTCCTGTGCCCCTGTCGAGCAGAGCCACAGAAGTGATCCCCGGGGTGACTTTCCCATTTCCCATCCAATCATCAAGATTTTTCTTGAAGAGTGCTAATGAGGAGCTCTGTTTGACATAGGTAGTTTGTTCCAGAGTATGGGAAGTCGCTGGGACAGGAATCTATCCCTCCAGCATGTTCTGTTTATTATGGTGACAAGGTTTAGGTCCCTAGAGCATGTAGCTCAGAGGGATTGGGATTTCTTTAAGTGGAGCATGTCCAACAGCTCTGGGTTTGACATATCTTTGTATGTTAGGCAGAGATTGCCTCTGAGTAGGCGATATGCGATGGAGTAAAGCTGGAGTTTTTTGAGACGGTTTGCGTAGGGCATCTGTTTGAGGCCAGTAATCCTCTTTGTGAGGTATTTCTGTGGCCTTTCCAGTTTTTGTAGATGTCTTGTGAGGTACATACCAAAAGGGGTGTTGTACTCTATAATGGGTCTAATGATTGACGAGTGGAGGGAAACAATGACCTCTTTTTTCTGGATGAGAAACCTTTTGTGATGAGGTGTGCCAATTAGAAGGATTTCATGACTACTGTGGCAATGTGATTATCAAAGGAGAGACTACTGTCCACCTGTGTCCCAAGGTCTCTTAGGTTCATAGGTTCATAAGTAGGTACTAGGCTATCTGCCCGAAGGCATTTATAAGCCTAGCCAGAATTGTGTTGGCTTTCGCCGTCCCCTTAGATTAGTTCCCTGTACCTCTGTCCAGCAGAGCCATTGAAGTGATCCCCGGGGTAAACTTTCTATTTCCCATCCACTCATCAAGGTTTCTCTTGAAGGGTGTTAGCAAGGAGCTCTGCCTAATGTAGACTGGAATCTTATTCCAGAGCATGGAAAGTCTCTGGGACAGGAATCTATCCCTCCAGCATGTCCTATTTATTGTTGTGGTGAGGTTTAGATCCCTAGAACGTGTGGCTCGATGGGATATGGTTTTCTTTAGGTGGAGCATGTCTATCAGTTCTGGGTTGGACATAGCCTTGTATGTCAGGCATAGATCACCTCTGAGTAGGCAGTATGCAACCGAGTACAGCTGGAGTTTCTTCAGTTGAGCTGCATAGGGCATCTGTTTGAGACCAGTGATCCTCTTGGTAAGGTACTTCTGTGGTCTTTCCAGCTGTTGCAGGTGTCTTGTAAGGTATATCCCAAATGGGGCATTGTACTCTATCATGGGTCTGATGAGTGATGCATAGGGGGCACAATGACCTCTTTTGATCTGGATGCAAACCCTTTTGTGATTAGGTGAGCCACATAGAAGGATTTACTAACCACTTTAGCAATGTGATTATCAAAGGAGAGATTACTATCTATACTTGGGTCCCCAGATCCCTTATTACATCTTCCATATTTAGGGGGCTACCACCTATGTGGTAGTTTGTGAGTACTTTGTTTTTTCCAAAGGATGGCTATGCACTTTTTGGTATTTAGCTTGAGGCCATGGTTTTGACAACAGGTATCTGTCTCAGTGAGACCCTTTTGGGGGATGTCTGTGTCAGCAGGTGAGTCAATTATAGCCCCTAGTTTGCAGTTATCTGCGAACTTGGCCAGCCATAGAACTCCTGTGCTTGCCTGTTCCTCAGAGAAGTATATGTCAAACAGGAGGGGTCCTAGGAGTGAGCCCTGGGGAACGCCATTTGTAACTGGTTTAGAGTCAGACCTAGCTTCCACAACTCTTACCACGTGGGTTCTGTCCGTGAGCCAGTTGGCAACCCATCTCATGATGTAGGGGTTTATGTTCAGGCTGGTTAGCTTGTCTATAATACCAGAATGGGGAATGGTGTCAAAGGCCTTTGTGAGGTCTAGGTAGGCTGTGTGGACCACCTTTCTCTTGTCTATACCCTTGGTAACTGACTCAAAGAAGTCCACCAGGTTTAGGAGGCATGATCTGCCCTTAAGAAAGCCGAACTGGGTAGGGTCCAGTGTTTGGAGGTTCCCAATGTGTCTGTTAATGAGATCCATGATGATGCGCTCCATAGCCTTGCAGACCAAGCTAGTCAGGCTTATAGGGCGATAGTTCCCGGAGTCTGCTGTGGCTCCACCTTTGTGGAGTGGATGCTTTGGGCCACTCTATGGGCACATAGCCTGTGGAGATGCTGAGTTTGAACAGTGTGTTTAGGTGAGGGGTTAGTTCATCTTTGAGCTCGTGTAGGACGCAGCCTGGGACACCGTCCGGTCCCATTGATGCTGTGTTTTTGGCTTTGGAGAGGGCTGTTTTAACCTGAGTGTCTGCAATTTCAGGGGCACTACATTCTTCTGGTATGGTTATGGGCCCTTTTGGGGGTGAGAGGGGAGTGAAGTTTGCACTGAACCTGTCTGCCTGGATGTTGGCGATATTGGTCAGTTCAGTGTATTTTGTGCCATTCTGCACTAACTCCAAGCAGATCTGAGAATTGCCACTTAGATTCTTGACATAGCTAAAGAATGCCTTGTTGTTATCTTTGGAGTCCTTGGCAATTTTTCTTTTGAAGCTAGCCTTGGATAATTTTATGAGGGATCATAGTTTCTTGCTGATACCTGATTAGGAATGTCTTGCCTTCTTGGGATTTTACTCTTTTCTGTACTAGTTTCCTCCTTCTATTATATAGCTTGTTTATGGCAGGGGTCCACCAGACTGATTTCCTTTTCTTGGAGGAGTGAGTCTTAGTTTTGCTTGGGATAGCATGATCCATGCATTCTTGTAGGTGCCCGTAGAGTGCATTAATAAAGAATTTTGCAGCTTGGGCAGCGTTATCCTTTAGCATGGGGGCTTTGAAACTTTCCACCTCGGTCTTAAGTAACGTGAAGTTTGCTTTTGAAAAGTTTTTCACAGTGGTTTCTTTGACCGGGGGTGGGGGTGGAATGTGGATATCCAGAGTGATTAGTTTATGGTCAGATCTAACCAGCGAGGGGTTGACCTCCGGTGTGGAATACCGGTCACCCATATTGGTAATGACCAGGTCCAATATGTTGTCACCTCTGGTGGGGGTGTTGACCAGTTGATCCAGGACATTGGCATTTATAAATTCTAGGAAATGTTGGGCAAGGGAGTTAGTACTTGAGTAGTTCTCCCAGTTAATGTTTGGGTAATTGAAATCACCCAATATCAGGGTGTTTGGTAGGACCTTTATGTTTCCCAGTGTTTCCAGAAATGTGGAATGGTGGGTGATCTGTAGCAAGCTACAATTTGAATTGCATTTTTGCCCATTGTTAGTTCCACATGGATGATCTCTGAAGCATTGTGCTGTGCCACTAACCTGGAGGTGTGGGTATCCTTGATGAATATGGATGCACCCCTGCCTTTTGTATTTCGGTTTGGGTTCTGTGGCCGAAATGTATGGTATGAGTTGTAGCCTGGTAGTGCTGGGGTGCTCTCTGGAGCCTTAAACCAGGTTTCTTTTACTGCGTATATATTGATTTTCTCCATACTGAGGAGTGCCTCGAGTGCATGCATTTTGAGGTTTAGACTTCTGACATTGAGCAGCATTACCCTCAGTTTTTTGTTACTTGTGCTATTTATGGCAGTGTGTTTGTCTTTTGAGCCTTGCCTAAAAAAAGGCACCATGGGGATGGCAAGAGCCTTGGCCAGTATTCAAAAGCCTAAGGGTGACAGGTGCAAGCTGTCTGTAGTGAAGCAGCGTGGCTTGTTGAGCATGTCATCCCAGGCTGACAGACACTGGATCCCCTGTGAATGACACCAGAAGCTTAGCCAATTGTTGAAAATGATAATTTTTTTCTTTATACCGTGGTATCATTCCTGGTAAGGGCAGGATGCTACTCAAGGTCAGGGTCATATCGACCTGGGCTATGGGATCAGAGAACTCTTCCATGTCTCTTTTCATGTAGTCCAGGGAGGTACATCTCAGGTCATTCACACCAACATGGACAATGACAGAGTTGTATTTGTACTTGTTCTGGAGTGACCTGAGTGCTTGTGTTATGTGGCGGATCCTGGCACCTGACAGGCAGCTAACAGTAACCTTCTCCTTGTTCAGCCTAGTGAGTGGGACGTCAGTGTGCCTGACTATAGAGTCACCTATTACTAGTGTGTTGGATATGTCATTTTGCCTTAAGGGCTGTGATTGCATGGCACACTGGTTTTGTGAAGTATGTGCTTCATGGTTTGTGTTGGGGGTGGAGGTTGCTTGGGTTTCTGCTTTGGAGGTCTCTGTTGCTTTTGCAGATTTTTATTTAGAGGCTCGGAGTATGTTTTCATGTATTTATGCGTGTTTTTTGCCTGTGCTGGTTTCATGGGTCTATGTGAGACCGGTGGTGTGATGCAAGTAGTTCCTTTCTCCTCTTGACTGTCTGGTCCAGTCTTGGTTTGAGAGAGCTTAGCCTCCAGTTTGGCTGTATAATTGCATCTCTCACATCTATTAGTGTTTGGTAGTAGGAGGAGAGGGTTGTCTGTGTACATGAGGCAGTTGTAACAATGCCTCAAAATGCCCAGATTCACCAGTTGGACCAGAGAGTACACCTGAAAATGCCCTTTGGACATGCCTGGATAGGTACAGTGAACTGTTTTATTGATTGGCTGGTAAGGTCGAATAGACAGCCTTGTCCTTCTCTACAGTATAGGGGGGGTCTAGTGCTAAGGTTTATTAGTGCTTGCTATGAGTTTTGAGCAAGTGCTGGGCTGAGAAGTGAATGGTTTGAGTGCTTAAGTTGAAAGTTTGCCTAGTTCCAAGGGAAAAATTGAAGAGTATACTTTGTGGAGCCGGCAACAGTTATACCCTAGCTAACCAGCGCTGCCTGGCATGCAAAACCACACAAATGCGGGTTTTATAGCAGGGAAATGAAAGATAGAGAAATTAGCCCAAAATGGCCAATAAACTACTAATTTCTGGGCAGAAACCACTCCACCAGGGACAGATAGGCTGCTCAAAGCTCCCCTCTCTCACAGGTGAACAGAGAAACTTCCTTCTATCCAAGTAAGGTATGGGCAAACACAGAAACTTGTAACACAGCCCTGAATTCAGCACTAACCTGAAAAGTGGACTATACTAGCTTAGAAAGGTGGGAAAACAAGTATATATTTTTGTTTTCTTTGTTTTTTTTTTCAGAAAATAAAGCAGATACAATCCAAAAAGCACTTTAAATGCCCAGAAATGGCTATCACACTTGAGTGTGTAGCCTACAACAGTTAAACAGGTAATATAAACACAAAAATGACTTTGTTAAAGTGCAGGCATGTAAAATAAGTACAATATGTAGCTGAAACAAGCTTTTTAAATCACAGAAACTCTAAACAATTGGTGTTTTGGGCAGAATTAGCTAAAGGCAGCAAGAAAATGCAGAAAAATGATACTTAATCACTCCAAAGTCTGTCTTTTGTCTCTCTGCTGCTGTAGAACTCTGCAGGGCACCAGGCAGGAGCTTGCTGAGTTGTATACAAGTGTAAAAACCTTGCAAACGTGGTTTTTATAGCAGGGAAATGAAAGAGAGAGAAAGTAGCCCAAAATGGCCAATAAACTACTAATTTCTGGGCAGAAACCACTCCTCCAGGGACAGATAGGCTGCTCAAAGCTCTTCTTCCTCACAGCTGAACAGAGAAACTTCCTTCTATCCAAGTAAGGTATGGGCAAACACAGAAACACTTATCACACTTTCAGTGTTAAGTAGACTATGGCCTATGTGGTAGTTCATGGGTACAGAGTTTTTACCAAAAGGGATGACAATGCACTTTTTGGCACTGAGCTTGAGGCCATGGCTTTGACACAAGTTATCTGTCTCAGGGAGGCCCTTTTGTAGGATGTCCACATCGTTAGGAGTTTTGATTATAGCTCCTAGTTTGCAGTCATCTGCGAACTTCATTAGCCAAAGACCTTCTGTGTTAGCCTGTACTTCACACAAGTAGATACCAAACAGGAGAGGACCCAGGGCTGAACCCTGTGGTACTCCACTTGTCACTGGTCTGAAATTGAATTTGGAGTCTGCTACTTTCACAGTGTGGGTTCTGTCAGTGAGTCTGAGGTACAGGCAAGCACAGGAGGTCTATGGCAACCCATCTTGTGACATAGGGATTTATACCTAGTTTAGTGAGTTTATCTATAATTCCAGAGTGGGGGATGGTGTTGAAAATCTTGGCAAGATCTAAATAGGCTGTGCGAACCACCTTACCCTCATCTACGGCTATGGTGACTGCTTCAAAGAAGTCTATTAGGTTTGGGAGACATGATCTGCCTTTTACAATCCTGAACCGGGTAGGGTCCAGAGTGTGGAGATTACCAGTGTCGTTGTTTATAAGTTCCATGATGATGCGTTCCATAGCCTTGACTGTACTAATCTACAAACCAGCAATACAAATCATCCAAAACATTTCTGGAACAACAGAAACAGCTTAATATGGCCACATAAAAAAATCTCAGCCAAAACCACTTCCCCACAAAACAGACAAAATTATTCCATGTTTGGTTCCTATCTGGGATTCCTGCCTTGGAGACTGTGCATATCCTACCTGTATCCATAATGGATTTCTACTAACAGCAAGAGTTCCTTGCCACTTTCCAAAGACATGCTAAAAGGTAAACTGGTGATCCTGTAAAGTGAGTATGTGTGTGTATGTACATATGTGTCTATATCCTGCCTATATGCCTGTTGCTTACTGGGATCATCTCCTGCTCCCTCATAATGCAGCAAAGTATAACGTGGATAAAAGAGAACAGATATGTGGAATGATGGTTACGGAAGATCTGTGGTTACTTGTAGGGAAAGAGAGCATAGAAGTCCTTATGGACTACCAATTTATATTTAATTACAACATCTCAGAAAGAGTTTACCCCAAAGTAGTGCAAATAATTGTACATTAGCCAATGGGCTCACTGCTTATAGGTTCATAAGTTCATAGGTGTGTACTAAGCTAATGGCCCTGGAGCCTATATAAGCCTAGCCCAAGAAGATTCCCTGGCATCATGCCGCCCAAAGTTAGTTCCCAGTGCCCCTGTCAAGCAAGGCCACTGAAGTGATCCCCGAGGTGAACTTCCTATTCCCCACCCACTCGTTAAGATTTCTCTTAAAGAGGGACAGTGAAGTGCTCTGCTTGATGTTAATGGGAAGTTTGTTCCAGAATATGGGAAATCTCTGGGTTAGGAACTTGTCCCTCCAGCATGTTCTGTTTATTGTGGTAATGAAGTTAAGGTCCCTGGAGCGTGTGGCATGGAGGGATTGGGATTTCTTTAGGTGTACCATATCTAGCAGCTCTGGGTCAGACATAGCTTTGTAGATCAAGCAGAGATAGCCTCTAAGTAGGCGATAAGAGACAGAGTATAGCTGGAGTTTTTTTGAGTCTGTCCATATAGGGCATGTTTTAAGGCCTAAGATCCTCTTAGTGAGGTATTTTTGTGGCCTTTCTAGTTGTTGTAGGTGTCTAGTGAGTTACATACCAAATGAGGCATTGTATTCTAAAATAGGTCTAATGAGGGACGAGTAGAGAGGGATTATAATCTCTTTTTTCCTGGATGAGAAACCTTTTGTAATGAGATGTGCTACACAGAAGGACTTTCTGACTACAGTGGCAATGTGGCTATCAAAAAAGAGGTTGCTTTCAACATGTGTCACTAGGAGGTCTCTTATCACACCTTTGGTGTTTAGTGGACTACTGCCTATGTGGTAGTTCATGGGCACCAAATTTTTCCCAAAGGGAATGACAATGCACCTTCTGGCATTGAGCTTAAGGCCATGGTTCAGGCACCAGTCATTGGTGTCAGTCAGGCCTTTTTGTAGAATGTCTACATCAGTTGGAGAATCAATAATGGCTGCCAGTTTGCAATCATCTGCAAACTTGGTAAGCTAGAGTCTCTTTGTGTTGGCTTAAACTTCAGAGAAGTAGATGCCAAACAGCAGAGGACCTAGGACCGATCCCTGTGGGACACCACATGTAACTGGCCGGTAGTCGGATTTGGAGTCCGTTACTTTCACAGTGTGGGTACTATCAGTGAGACAGTTGGCAGCTCATCTTATTACATAGGGTTTATGGCTAGTTTAATGAGTCTATCTATGATTCCTGAGTAAGGGATAGTGTTGAAGGCCTTGGCAAGATCTAGGTAGGCTGTGTGAACTACCTTGCCCTCATCCACAGCTCTGGTGACAGACTCAAAGAAGTCTATCAGGTTGAGCGGGCATGATCTACCTTTCACAAACCCATACTGTGTGAGGTCCATAGTTTGAAGATCCCCTATGTCCTTATTTATAAGGTCCATGATGATGCGCTCCATAGCCTTACATATCAAACTCATCAGGCTAATGGGGCAGTAGTTCCCAGGGTCTGTAGTCACTCCCCATTTATGGAGTGGGGTGACTGTAGCAGTGCACCATTCGGTAGGAACAAAGCCTGAAGGTGTGGTGCCAGTTTACTTTGTAATTCATGTAGAACACAGCCAGGGATATTATCAGGTCCCATGAAAGCTGTATTCTTGGCTTTGGACAGTGCGTTTTTTACCTGTGTAGCTGTGATAATAGGGACTTGGCATTCCTCAGGTATTGTGATAGCCCCTTTAGGAGGTGAAAGAGGGGTAAAGTTCGCACTGAACCTGTCAGCCAATATGTTGGCAAGATCAGTTGGTTCTGTATATGTATTGCCATTGTGCTGTAACTCAGAGCAGATTTGAGTACTGCCATGTAGATTCTTGATATAACTATAGAATGCCTTGTGGATGTCTTTAGAATTTCTGTACTGACAGCTTATTACCTTAAAGTAAGAATACAGTAGGTGCTGGAAGTTGTTGGACGGTGAAGAATGTTGCAAGAATTAACAGGCCACCATATAAACTTTACAAGGTATTCTAAATATGCATGCAAGTCTTAAGCTGCACTAGAATGATCAAAATGATGTGTTAAAAATAAAAATGTTCAAACATTTAAAATGCATGCAAAAACCTGCACTGTGAAGAACAACAAAACCTTTAGAAAACTATGCTCAAAGCCAAACATGCCCACTTGAACCTTAAAAAAAAGCATGCTCAAAGCCAGTCATGCCCATTCGAACCTTAAAAAAACCTATGCTCAAGGCCAAACATGCCAACTCAAACCTTAAAAAACCTATGCTCAAGGCCAAACATGCCCACTCAAACCTTACAACACCTATGCTCAAGGCCAAACTCACCCACCTGAATCTTAAAAAAACTATGTTCAATGCCAAACAAGCCAACCTGAACCTTAAAAGTCTATGCTCAAAGCCAAACATACCCACTCCAACCTTAAAAGCCTATGCTCAATGCCAAACATGCCCACTTGAACCATAAAAAAGCTCTGCTCAAGGTCAAACCTGCCCACTCAAACCTTAGAAAAAACTATACTCAAGGCCAAACATGCCTACTCGATTCTTAAAAAAGTTATGTGAAGGCCAAATATGTCCACTCAAACTTTAAAAAACCTATGCTCAAGGCCAAACACTCCCACTTGAACCTTAAAAATCCTATGCTCAACACCAAACATGCCCGCTCAAACTTAAAAAAAAAAAAAACATGTTCAAGGCCAAACACACCTACTCAGACCATAAAAAAAAACTAAATTCAAGGGAAAATATGCCCATTCGAATCTTAGAAAAGCCTATGCTCAAGGCCAAACATGCCCACTTGAACCATAAAAAAGCTCTGCTCAAGGTCAAACCTGCCCACTCAAACCTTAGAAAAAACTATACTCAAGGCCAAACATGCCTACTCGATTCTTAAAAAAGTTATGTGAAGGCCAAATATGTCCACTCAAACTTTAAAAAACCTATGCTCAAGGCCAAACACTCCCACTTGAACCTTAAAAACCCTATGCTCAACACCAAACATGCCCGCTCAAACTTAAAAAAAAAACCATGTTCAAGGCCAAACACACCTACTCAGACCATAAAGAAAACCTAAATTCAAGGGCAAATATGCCCATTCTAATCTTAAAAAAGCCTATGCTCAAGGCCAAACATGCCCACTCGAACCTTAAAAATCCTATGCTCAAGGCCAAACATGCCCACTTGAACCTTAAAAAACTGTGCTCAAGGCCAAGCATGCCCACTTGAACCTTAAAAAAACCTATGCTCAAGGCCAAACTTGCCCACTCAAACTTTAAAAACCTATGTGCATATAGTCGCACAGTTTATATGTATGCAAGATTAAAAATATTTTCAGAGTTATTTATTTATTTTTTACAGGAAAGTATTACAGCAGGTAGTCCGCATTTCTGAGTTGATACATTCAGAGGCACCATAGTGTCTGGTAAGAGGTGGGCTTAAGGTTACCAGTTGTTGCACTGATCCTTGAGGCAAAATTACATTTCAGTAAACACTGGTAACTTAATAAGCTAAACCTGAGCAGTTTAATCAGCAGTATGCTCTGTAATGCCTATTTGTGTATATATGAATTATATAATTCCCTTTACTTTTATTTCATATAGTTATTAGTTAATGGTCACATCAAGTAAGCATTGCAGGATGTATTAAATTCATCTCAAAAATCCAAAATATGCAGGTGATACACTTGCTGCTTTGGTCTCTCCCCCACTGTATGTCAGCCATTTTGTATGTGCATCAACTATTCTGGAAACAACAGTGAAACTTTACTGGAAAGATACCATGTATGCATGCATTTTACCTTAATAAGTGATTTTTACCTAACATTAGGCAGTGTAAATGGATTTAATGATCATACCTTAAAAGCCTTTCTTTGTCAAATGAAGTTGCTATTAAGTGAACATATGTACATATACATAACAAGCATGCAGATGTATGCATATGTAAATATGTATGCATGTATGTATGTATGTGAATAGAAAAATATCTAAATAAAGAAATATCAACACCAAAAATATCTAAACATAAAATATCATCCAAAACCAATGCTTTTGGGGTGTGTGGAGTGCATATCTCTCAACCTACAGACACTGAAAATACCTACAAAGGCCCTTGAAAAGTATGAACGTCCAGCTAGAAATTCAGTTGATTAGCACATATTCTTCCCTCTTCCAATAGGAATGTGGAATGTTACTCAGATACATGTTTAAAAAAAGAGGGTGACAAAAATAAAAAAATTATAAGTACATTATCTAAGAGACAGTGCGAGATCTGTATAGTTTAATGAACTGTATTGCAAACTTCGACCACATAAGTACAATAAGTTTTGCTTCTGAAAAATGCACATGCAAGATGTGTGTCCTTTTTCTTAAATTATTGGTGCCACTAGTGTGCTGGTCATTTATTGTAATAGACAAGTTCAAAAATCACCTACTATGGTGTGATGAGGGGGATTCAGAAAATTGAGAGAAAGGAGTAACTTAAGCTGAAAACGGGAACATACTTCCAAAAATAGGGACATCACATTGCAGGGTTAAGTCAGGCCTGAAAACAGGAATGTTCTTCCAAAATATAGACAGTTGAGAGGTTTGCAGGGTGCAAATTCCCTGTATGTATGTGTGTAAATATATATATATATATATATATATATATATATATATATATATATATATATATATATATATATTTTTTTTTTTTTTACATTTGTTGACTGGGATAGTCCGACTGGATATATGTCCATTTTCAGCAGAGGCCCAGGGAGAAAAGCTCCACATACCAAAAAAGAGACAGTACATACATCAGTGAGTGATAAACCCAGGTAGACATGTTTAGAAAAATATAGACAAAGAATACAGGCAGATATCAATATAGACAATGTGCAGACTTACATCTGATTGGCAAAGACATATTAGAAAATGTGAACATAGAATACAATCAGATTTCATAATTCACAATGCTTAGACATTCAAATGCTATGAGGCATGGATACTTGGCTAAACAGCAGGTTGGGTAGCAAGACATGTATTAGTGAAGTTGTTAGTCAGATTTAGAACACGAGCACAGCCAATGAGATGTGAGCTATTTTTTGAGTTCTCTTTTAAATAGGGGTAGTGAGGTTTCCTTGGTAATGGTAGTAGGGAGTAGATTCCAGATTTTACCGGCTGAGTTGGCAAATATAGCATCGCCTGCAGAGTTGTTGGATTTTTGGATCAGTATCATTAGTTTATCAGCTGAGCGTAATGGCCTGGGGGCACTATGAGGGGTGAGAATATTTTTGAGGGCAGTGGGTGTTATCAGGTTGATGGAGTATTTTATGCGCTACTATAAGCTGGTTGAACTGTAAAAGGTTAGTATACTCTAGCCATCCCAGTGCTTTGAGGTTCTGGCAATGGTGGGTCCTAAAAGCCATGCCTGTAGCAAATCTGGCTATATGATTGTAACATCCTGATAATTTGTTGAGATCGGTTTTGGATGGGTTGGTGAGTACAGGGGGGGGGATACATAAGGGTAGAGAGGAGGTGTGATCTTGCAATAGCTACCCTAGCTAGGGTGGTGAGGAAAGGTTTGGCTCTGTACAGGGAGCCAAGTTTTTTGTTGACAGACTTAATAGTGTGATTGACATGTTTATCAAATTTAAGGTTGTTGTCTATTATTACGCCTAGAAGCTTTGCATGGTCATCAGGGGAGATAATGGTGTCATTGCTAGATATGATGTTGAAGGAAGCAGGAGGAATTCTACGCTTAGGGGAGAAAAGTATATATATATATATATATATATATATATATATATATATATATATATACATAATAACTCTGAGGTCACACAACAGTGTGGAGTATAACTTTGATTTTGTCAATATTTTGTGCTTAGCTATTTTTGCTGCTGATATTTTTGCAGTTGATATGTTTCATATATATATATATATATATATATATATATATATATATATATATATATATACACACACACACACACACACACACACACACACACACACACACACACACATACACACAATTTACTTAAAATGCTTATCTTTACATATTCAGAACCTGTGCGTACAATACAACAAAGAAAACGTACATATTACAGAACTCTGGCCTTCCCTCTTGGACCTCTAAAACCCACCCAGCCAGGTGGCATCCCCTCCACCTCTGCAGGTCATGATACATGTGCCTGCACTGCTGCCCAAATTGGGCAATTCCTGTCAGGCAGGACAGGTGCACCCCAACTCCTCTCCATGTCCATTTTCTTCCATTCCAAGCTAGCAGTTGTCAGCTCCAACGTCTACAGGTATGACACGTAGAGGAAGAACTGTCAGCTCCAACATCTACAGGTACGACACGTAGAGGAAGAACTGTCAGCTCCAACTTCTACAGGTACGACACGTAGAGGAAGAACTGTCAGCTCCAACTTCTACAGGTATGACACGTAGAGGAAGACCTGTCAGCTCCAACTTCTACAGGTACGACACATAGAGGAAGAACTGTCAGCTCCAACTTCTACAGGTACGACATGTAGAGGAAGAACTGTCAGCTCCAACTTCTACAGGTACGACACGTAGAGGAAGAACTGTCAGCTCCAACATCTACAGGTATGACAAGTAGAGGAAGAACTGTCAGCTTCATCTCCTACAGGTACGACACGTAGAGGAAGAACTGTCAGCTCCAACATCTACAGGTACGACAAGTAGAGGAAGAACTGTCAGCTCCAACATCTACAGGTATGACACGTAGAGGAAGAACTGTCAGCTCCAACATCTACAGGTATGACAAGTAGAGGAAGAACTGTCGGCTCCAACATCTACAGGTACGACACGTAGAGGAAGAACTGTCAGCTCCAACATCTACAGGTACGACAAGTAGAGGAAGAACTGTCAGCTCCAACATCTACAGGTACGACATGTAGAGGAAGAACTGTCAGCTCCAACTTCTACAGGTATGACAAGCAGAGGAAGAACTGTCAGCTCCAACTTCTACAGCTATGACACGTAGAGGAAGAACTGTCAGCTCCATCTTCTACAGGTACGACACGTAGAGGACGAACTGTCAGCTCCAACATCTACAGGTACGACAAGTAGAGGAAGAACTGTCAGCTCCAATGTCTACAGGTACGACAAGTAGAGGAAGAACTGTCAGCTCCAACATCTACAGGTACAACATGTAGAGGAAGAACTGTCAGCTCCAACTTCTACAGGTATGACAAGTAGAGGAAGAACTGTCAGCTCCAACTTCTACAGGTACGACACGTAGAGGAAGAACTGTCAGCTCCATCCTCTACAGGTACGACACGTAGAGGAAGAACTGTCAGCTCCAACTTCTACAGGTACGACACGTAGAGGAAGAACTGTCAGCTCCAACTTCTACAGGTACGACAAGTAGAGGAAGAACCTGTTCTCTTTATCTGACTAGCTTGTGAATAAACCCTGGGCTTTAACAGAAGCCATTCTTTATAAAGCCCTAAAAGAAGATTGAGGTATGTAAGCCTGATACAGGGGATAAAAGGGTGTGAAATACACCTGTTAAGGTGTGACATGTTGCCTAACCCATATGCCTATATAGGGGTAGTACCTGTGGAAGTGATAACAGTGTGAAGGTTGATTTACCAAGTGGACTGTTGCAGTCACATGGACTTTCACCTTTGCCATTCATAATCATTGATTCATTTATGTGCATGGAAAACTTTGCAGTAAGTTGAAATGCAGATGGTCAAATTTTACTTTGTTCTGCATTACATCCAACTTATTTGATTGATGTATGCTAGAGTTGAAGATGTTAAGATTTGCACTGGGTGTGACGAGGATGGACAGGATTAGGAATAAGTATATTAGAGGGTCAGCCCAGGTTGGAAGGTTTGGAGACAAAGCCAGAGAGGCAAGATTACGTTGGTTTGGACATGTGCTGAGGAGGGATGCAGACTATATTGGGAAAAAGATGCTAAGGATGAAGCTGCCAGGTAACAGGAAAAGAGGAAGGCCTAAGATAAGGTTTATGGATGTGGTGAGAGAGGACATGCAGGTGGTTGGTGTGACAGAGGAAGATGCAGAGGACAGGAGGAAATGGAAACAGTTGATCTGCTGTGGTGACCCCTAATGGGAGCAGCCGAAAGAAGAAGAAGAAGAAGAAGAAGATTTGATTGATGTATGCTAAAAAATCCAAATTCAATCATTTGCATGTGTTTTAGAATATGTTCATGTGTGTGTTGGGGAAGATCTACATACAGACTCAGTTGCTAGTTGCAGCTCTACATACAGACTCAGTCGCTGGTTGCTGGCTTGATTAGCTATTGGTGCAAAATTGCTAACAGTCAGGTAAAGAGTTTTTCCTTTTTTCCCACTGTTGTGCGATCTCGAAATTAGTATACTTAATTAGCAGCTATATGGGGAGGGGGCAGTGGGCTTGCCCCACTGCAAAAACACTGTTTTATTTTTTCAATAGTTTTCTTTTTTTTATTTTAATGGTTTTGATATGTTGAAATTGCAAGTTAGTGAAATTCAAGGTTTCAGTGTAGACTCCCGTGGACACGTGCACGTGGACATGGGGTGGAAGAGTGGAACTGCTGTGCACATGCATCTCTCCAAAGACTGTAACATCTGCTTTCTTCCTTCCTTCCTTCTCCTTCCTTTCTTACATTCTTTTTATTTTTATTGACGTACTACTAGTGTTAACTTTGTTTGAAACTTTTTGCTATGTAACCTCTGAGAATATTACAGCAATGCATTAATAAACCTTTTTCATTCCCCTCTCCCTTTCAAGTTAAACAAGATACTGTTTTGAAAACTGGTGTGTTGTTATTGTGGATACAGTAGCAGCAATATAACAGAGCAGAAATCTAACCTCATTAAAAATACATGATACACATATCCCAAAGGTACAGCACAGCAAACGGTGCCTGAGAACTATGTCCCCAGACTTAATTCCACCATATTTAACTGTGCTGTGCTGCATTTGTCACTGATGGACTGGGTTAAAAAGACACATGTATTATTAATATGGTGAACAGTCAGAAATGGGTTTATAGGTAAGTATAAAGTTAGCTGCTCTAAACCTCATTTGGGTAAGAATCAAACCTTGTATCTCCTGTCTCTGAAGTAAACAGATTAACCATTATGCCAACCCCAAACCATTCAGATTGCTGCAATTTATTAGGATCTGCTGGACAGAACCATATGTTTACTACTAAGGTATGAGAGATATTACTTTTTTACAATTTTACAAATGGCAGGCACGGGAAAGTGTAAAGTGCCATTTCTGATAGCTGTGTACATGTATTTTGTGGCCTTTATTTTCATTGATAAGGGTTACAGAGATGAAGTGTTACAGCATAAAATTAATTAGCAGCTTATGCTAAGGCTAAATAGATAATTTTAGGTTGCAACCAGTTAATGAGGACAATTAAAATAACAGTCAATACACTTGTGAACAGTAGAGAGTCGATTATCCAAACTAATTGGGACCTAGGGTAGTTTAGGTAATCAAACTGTTCATATAATCAAACTATATAATTGAACCAGATAAAAAAAACTCCTAAAATCTTTTTTTCCTGCATGCAGGGAATACACTTTTCAACCATTCAGTGATTCCATTGGACAATAAAGGATATCTTTCACACACGAGCAGGCTACAAGCTCAAAATAAATGCACAAGTCAATACTAAAAATGTTTACATATTCAGACTTTATGATTTTTCCTACCCAAAATCTTTGGAAAGCTGCATTCAGATAACTGACATTTTGGATAATCAATGTACAGATAATCGACTCTCTACTGTAATATCTACTACTAAACTGTTGTGCTGTAGACATCATGTGTGTGAATCTGATTTAATTTAGGGGGCAGAGTTGCTACTTTCAGGTTACAACATGCTGCAGTATCAGGGATCAAGACTCCAGAGAGATGCAGTATCAAGGATCAAGACACCATTGAGACGCAGTATCAGGAATCAATTCACTGGAGAGATGCAGTATCAGGGATCAAGACACAGTTGAGATGCAGTATCAGGGATAAAGACACCAGAGAGACACAGTATCAGGAATCAAGACACCACTGAGATGCAGTATCAGGGATCAAGACACCGGAGAGATGTAGTATCAGGGATCAAGACACCACTGAGAAGCAGTATCAGGGATCAAGACACTGGAGAGACACAATATCAGGGATCAAGACATCGTTGAGACTTACTATCAGGGATAAAGCCACCAGAGAGATGCAGTATCAGGGATCAAGACACTGGAGAAATGCAGTATCAGGGATCAAGACACAATTGAGATGCAGTATCAGGGATCAAGACACTGGAGATGCCACAGTATCAGGGATCAAGACACCATTGAGACACAGTATCAGGGATCAACACACCATTGAAATGCAGTATCAGGGATCAAGACATCAGAGAGACGCAGTATCAGGGATCAAGACACCATTGAGATGCAGTATCAGGGATCAAGACACTGGATAGATGCAGTATCAGGGATTAAGACACCGGAGAGATGCAGTATCAGGGATCAAGACACCATTGAGATGCTGTATCAGGGATCAAGACACAGTTGAGATGCAGTATCAGGGATCAAGACACCGGAGGGACATCTTCACTCCAGAAGACAATTACATCCTAATGGATGCCTTTGGACATCTGAGAATTTTCTATTTGACTGGTAATAAGGTTGATACTGTGGCAACTGGAAGAATAACAATGATAAACACAGAAATAAACCACTCCAATGTCAAGCAAAAACTTTATTAAAGCAAAGCTTTTGGGTAACAACCCTTTCTCAATGGTAATAGCATTGTGAAAGGGTTGTTACCCAAAAGCTTTGCTTTAATAAAGTTTTTGCTTGACGTTGGAGCGATTTATTTCTGAACTTTTTATTTCAGAAAGGGGCACCAGAAGGAAGACACAGACAGCTAAGGTGTGGAATCAAGCAGCAGCTAACATCAATACTGCTGGAGAAGGAATCACTCATTGGTACACTGTAGGAAAAGAGCAAATGACCTAGTGGGACTTGTAAGGAGCAAAGATAGTTAGAATGCAACTGCCTATAGCATAGGATCACAGGATCATAGGAAGTTACTCGTCTATTGGCCCTGAAGCCCTTATAAGCCTAGCCAGGAGTTTAGCCCATGTTTAGACAAATCAGCACCCAATGCCCCCATCCAGCAGGGACACGGGTGGAATCCCAGGGATGTATTTTTTATTTCCCATCCAGTTATCCAGGTTGTGCTTAAAAAGGGGTAAAGAGGGACTCTGCTTGACATGGAGAAAGAGTCTGTTCCACAGATGGGGAAGTCTCTGGGACACAAATATGTCCCGCCAACATGTCCTATCAATGTCACAGATCAGGTTGAGGCCACGCAGGCGGGTTACTTGAATGGAGCTTGACTTGCGAATATGCAGCAGTCCCATCAAAGCAGGGTCCGAGATCACCTTGTATGCCAGACAGAAGTCGCTTCTGAGGAGTCTGTATGAAACTGAGTAGAGGGATAGGGCTTTTAGCCTATCTGTGTATGGTAGATTTTTGTGGCCCTGGATTCTCCTGGTGAGGAACCTATGTGGTCTCTCCAGCTTCTGCATGTGCTTTGCAAGGTACATGCCGAATGGAGCATTGTACTCAATAATGAGCCTCATAAGGGATGAATACAGGGATGTTATGACCTCCTTGTCCCTGGATGAGATACCCTTACTTATGAGGTGGGCCATGTAGAAAGCTTTCCATATAATGGAAGCAACATGGTGGTCAAATGTCAGGTTGCTATCAATCTGGGTGCACAAATCCTCACAACTGATTGCATGCTTAGGACATTGTTATTAATGTGATAATTTGTGGGGACGTCACTTTCCCCAAAGGGAATGATGATGCATTTTTTTGTATTCAGCTTGAGGCCATGTTTCTGGCACCAGACATTTGTTTGGGTGAGACCTTCTTGAAGGATGTCCATGTCACTAGGGGAATTGATGACAGCACACAGCTTGCAGTCATCTGTAAACTTGGTCACCCACAGCCACTGCTTTTGGACTGCATCTCAGAAAAGTATATCCCAAATAACAGAGGCCCCAAGAACCAAACCCTGGGGTACACCACTCGATATGGGTCTACTGCTTGAGGTGGCTTCCCCTATTTTGACTAGGTGGGTTCTATCAGTGAGCCAGTTAGCTACCCATCTGATAGCATATGGATTGATGCCTAATTGAGAGAGTTTATCTATTATGCCCAAGTGGGGAATAGTGTCGAAGGCTTTGGCCAGGTCAAGGTAGGTGGTGTGCACTGTGTTCCCCTCACCCATGGCTTTCGTGACTGCCTCAAAAAAGTCGAACAAATTTAACAGTCCCCTTGATGAAGCCAAACTGTGTGGGACTGAGTATTTGGAGGTTGCCAATGTCCTTGTTAATGAGGTCCATGATAATCTGTTCCATGGCCTTGCAGATCAGGCTAGTTAGGCTGATGGGTCTATAATTTCCAATAGCAGTGGATGCTCCACCTATGTGTAAAAGGATGACAGTGGCTGTCGTCCATTCACCTGGGACAAAGCTGGTACTCAGGCTTTGGTTGAATAGGGTGCCTAATGGTGCTGCAAGTTCCTGCCTGAGTTCAAGTAGGATGCGACCTGGGATGTTATCGGATCCCATGCAGGCTGTATTTTTTTCCCTTTAAGAGAGCAGTGATGACCTGATCCCTAGATATAAGGGGAAGGGGGCAGGTACTGGTAATGTCCTGATTTACTGATGGTGGGAGATAGATGAATGAAATTTTCACTGTCTGTCAGCCAGCAAGTTTGCTATATCTACGGCATTTGTATATGTGGTGTCCTTGACCACTAGTGTCCTTGACCACCAGTTCTGAGCAGATCTGGGGGCTACCTTTGAGATTACGAACATATGTGAAGAAGGCCTTATGACTGTCTGTAGTAGATGTGGCCAATTTGGACTCGAAGTTTACTTTGGAGGATTTCGCTAGTGCTCTTATTTGCTTGTTTAGGCTAAGGAGAGATTGCTTCAAATTTGGCACCTGCGCTTTCCTGGTCCTGGATAGCAATTTTTTTTTTCTTTTGTTATAGAGTTTATTTATTGAAGATGCCCATCAGACAGGTTTACTCTTCTTTGCAGGGGATTATTTAGTCCTGTCCATTATTGCTGATTCCATGCATCTATATAAATGTTCGTATAGTAAATTGATATATTATTGGATAATGGTGCCAGTTCCTAGAGAGGAGAAGGGGGCTGTGAAGCTGTTTATACCATCCCTCAGGAGGCTGTAATCAGCTTTTGAGAATTTTTTTTGTTTGACCCTAGCTAGATGGGGGTCAGGGGAGATGGTGACTTCGAACATGACCACTTTATGATCAGATCTTACAAGGGAGAATGATACTACAGGGATGCTGCAGTGGTTACTCATGTTGGTTAATACCAAGTCCAAGATATTAACACCTCTTGTGGGGGTATCAACTAGCTGTTGCAAAGCATTTGCTTTGACAGAATTGAAGAATCTCTGGGCATTTGTGTTCTGGCAGGAGTAGTTCTTCCACTGTATGTTTGGGTAGTTAAAGTCACCCAGCATCAAGTTAAGGGTTGAATCTTGATAGATTCAAAGAGGTCTAGATAGGCAGATTGGGCATCTTGAGTCAGATATGGGGACCGGTAGCTAGCTATGATTTGTATAGGGGTTTTGTCAATGGTTAACTGCACCTGGAGTGTCTCCTGTGCGTCATACTGTTTGACCACCCTGGAGGTGTGTGTGTCTTTAATATATATTGAAACTCCTCCTCCTTTAGCTTTACTACCCACAGTTTGGGGTCTGAATTTATGACAGGATGAGTAACCAGGTATGGTTGGGGTACTCTCCATAGCTTTGAACCAGGTTTCTGTGACTGCACAGATGTCAGCATTTTCCAGGGTTAAGAATGATTGCAATGAGTGTAGTTTCATGTTTAGACTCCTAGAATTTAGCAGCATGGCCTTTAATTTGCATTTTGTTGAATTGTTTTATGTTCCATTACATTTTCCATTGTCAAGCACTGATAGGGGGCTCTTCCACATTCCAACCATTAGCACTAGATGAGGAGTATCTTCTGTCTTTAAGGGGTGATGACTATGATGGACATGATGATGCCACAGGAATCATCAGAGGTGATGTGGACACCACTACTTTAAGACCACTGCTGTTATGCAATGTGGAAGGTTAGTGCATAGCTGATGGCAATATTTTATGTTTGGATATACTGCCCAAGATAGCTAAGTACATATAATCCATTACATTAGGATATAACATCCAAGATAGCTAAGTACATATAACCCATTACATTGGGATATACTGCCCAGGATAGCTAAGTACAATTACATTTTCTATTGTCAACTCCCCCATCTAAGTCAGACATGCAAAGAAGTTCACACTACTTGTGCAATAAGTGTCTTGTACCAACTGTATATACATAAATACATATCATCACTTATTCCTTCAGAGGGTCAGCACCTGAACCAAACATGTACACAGTGCCAGCACAGCAGACTGAAGTTGAATGCACAATAGCTGTCAACAATGATGGCATAACTCTCATATTTGTGACACAGCCCGAGGATAGTGGCATGTAGACACAAAGTCTACTGGCAGGACCCCCACCCTCACAGACACTAGCTCACAGAATCAACACAATGACTACCAGAAAGGGCTGGGAGGGGACACACCATGTAGCTCAATACCAATGTCTTGTGAAGCACAAGAGCACAGTCAGGCAGATTCTACCATTTCAGGGTTAGCAACACACACTGTGACACCTGTGCAAAGGGCTGACAAGCAAAGGCACATCTCACAGGTAGATCAGGAGACATGCAAGGCCTTGGCTGACCAGCAGAAGGTGTGCCGTGACATTACTCAGGCTTAAGTCACTGCCACAGAGAGTCAGGTAGAGCTGGTTACAGTGCTGCAGGGTATACATGAAGAATTTCATCAGTACATGGACATGTGGAGACCAGGGACAATACCATGATTGTCCTCATGTGCAATATGGTGGATCAGATAGTATCCATGTCTACCGCCATGAGCACACTTAAAGTGGACAGTGGAGTGACCACACACATGGGGGCAGAGTTGGCCACACCCCATGTGCTTCTCAAGATAGTGCTACAATGAGTATAGGTGACATTAGACAGAAGATGACTGGCGGGACTCATCAACCTTCCACAGCATGTAGTAGAACCTCATAGCTGAGGTCTCACTCCTGCAGCACTGTTAGATCATTGTGTAGAACTTCCTCTGCATGCAGCAGATCACACCATTGCAATAATTTCAACATTAAGCTCTCATGCTAGCGCTTACGATAAATAGAACCATTGCCCACACTATCATTAGAGGGCATTGTATATAAGAGATTAGGTATATAATAACATTGCAGACTTCAGTGATAAAACTCACACAACCTTTAATTTCAGGTATGGATACAAATGCAAAACTACTTACAACATATGGAAAACAGTAATATTATTGTGCAGAAGGAAAAATAAAAATAAAAAAAATAATGAAGACGGCTTTTGAGTTAGTTCCGCAAAGTACTGCTGTAAACAGTATTGTGTGGGTACTGTAGTGGTGCATGAACACGTAGGGGCATGTATTTGTTACTGTGATAAATCCTGCCAGTGAAACCAGCACTGTTTCCAATTCACCCTCAAAACGGCATTAACCATGACTGTTTACTACTTCTAATGACACACAGGATTGATGTCAATGAATGAACTAATGTGATGTGCAGCCTCATGAGATCATGCACCATATATGCAGGGCATGTTCTAAAAGATGTCGAAATAAATACCCACTAAAGCAAAGCAGTAATACTCATGCAGGGCATGTTATAAAGGACATTGAAATCAACGCTCAGTAAAGCAAAGCAGTAATACTCACCCAACAGGCGCTTTGCAGAATGGTTGGCATAATGGTCAAGGAGTTTGCCTCACAAACAATGGTTGGCATAATGGTTAAGGTGCTTACCTCACAATCAAAAGGTACAGCATTTGGCTCTCACTAAGGGGAATTGGATAGGAACTTCCAAGATGACTGCAACCTAATTAACAGCTTAACTAGGGAGTGGGATAGGCATAATGGTTAAGATCTTCACCAAATAGACACAAGCAAGAGGGTTTGATTCTGACCTGAGGTTATTGGCTAGCCTTAAAATGACCCTTCCAGGCAGTTAGCCTAATGTTCACCTATGAATCTATATCTGAAAGACAGTAAAGCAATGTAAAATACAAGAAAAAGTCTCCTGAACATGCTGCAATACATTTTATTACCTGCAATGCAGCCTGCAAAAGTGACAAATATGGAACGATATGGGCCATTCCTGCTACACCTGAACAGGTACTACTAACTTCAGATGAGCATAATATCTGACTGAGTTAATACACTTTTCCATATGCCTTTACCATTAACTGTACAGATCACAGTTGACAATAATGAAACTCTGTGATGTACTGTTTCAGTAGGTCATGTGCCACACGGCATAGACTACATGTAAAACTGCATGTATTAAGTTTAATCTTTGTAATATTAAAGGTACCACTACCTGAATGTCATGATTCAAAGTGGTGGACTAGATGCCACATCTTTGCCTGAGCAGCCATGTACCATGCATGAGCCTGCCTCATGGGGTCCCATGATACTGCCATTGTCTGGTCACCATCACTGTCATCACTGGTGGAAGGAACAGTAGCAGGTGCTGCACCGCTGTCATGGGACATCTGAGTACCAGACTGATGCAGCATCATCTTGTGCAGAATGCAATATGTGGCAACCATCCTGCATGCAGTAACAGGGTCACTCCCAGACTTGTCCAGGCAGAGGAAATGTGATTTTAGCTGTCCAAAGACTCACCCCAAATGACAATCCATGTCTGGGACAGGATGGTGCTAAAGCCTTTCTCAGCAGCTCCCCTAGGGATACAGATTGTGTCATCAGCCAGTTTTGAGTGGGTAGCCTCTGATGCTTAAATGTCAAAAGAAAAAAGGGGTCAACAAAACAAAAGAAGGGGGATTTACTACTAAGCAAGTCATTTTCCAAATTATATCTACAGAAATTACTATGACTGGAAATATTTGCACTTACCATTGAGGTGACCATTGGGTATCTGACCATACAGGAATAAGTAGAGGTATGAGCTTGTGCTCCAGATGTGACAATCATGGGCATTACCAAGATACTGGGTCATGGGGGTGCATGACCCAGAACAGGAACAAGCAGAGGTATGAGCTTGTGCTCCAGATGTGACAATCATGGGCACTACCAAGATACTGGATCATGGGGGTGCATGACCCAGGACAAGAATCAGCAGAGGTATGAGCTTGTGCTCCAGATGTGACAATCATGGGCACTACCAAGATGCTGGGTCATGGGGGTGCATGACCCAGGACAGGAATAAGCAGAGGTATGAGCTTGTGCTCCAGATGTGACAATCATGGGCACTACCAAGATACTGGGTCATGGGGGTGCATGACCCAGGACAGGAACATGCAGAGGTATGAGCTTGTGCTCCAGATGTGACAATCATGGGCACTACCAAGATAGTGGGTCATGGGGGTGCATGACCCAGGATGCAGGGTCATGCACTCCAGTGCATCATACACTACCTTGTAGCCCCTACTGTTCTGGTATCACTCCCCCCATGGTCTATGTAGATCAATATGTGTGTATATACCTTTAAGAAGCTATCCAAGGGCTTGCCCAAGTGTATAAATACTGAGCACATGTGAGTCTGACTGCCATTTTGTAGTCAGCTGTTCAGATGTAAGCATGTATGTATGTAAGCTCTGTTTATTAACTAGCTCATCCATATTTGATGATGCTGATATCCATCCTGATGTGTTTGTATGTATTAAAGCATCATAACGAAACCCCGAGCCTTCTTCTTATATGTGTTAGAGATGAACAAGTGAATTGGTGCCAGAAGCGGCATGTCTAAAGGGCATGAAGTTGGAATCAGCATGTCTAAAAGGACATGGAGTAAAAAGAGGCATAGCTGAAGGGCATAAAGCCAGAAGCTGCATACCGAAGGGGCATGAGGTCAGAAATAGCTTGGCTGAAATGATGGAATGTACAGGAGTGGATCATCCTCAAATGTGCATACTTCGCAAAACGGGTCAGAAACTAATTTCAGGTATCAAAACTTGCTCAGCACTATTTCTTTTTGCATAATATGAAACGGGGCGTATGGAGCATTCTAAATAATTTTTGCATAAACAGATATGTATGATATTGATAAAAATATTAGAATTACTAAGGAAAATGTTTGAAATAAAGTTCGCATTGCATAAAAAGAATAAATTAAGGGGAAATTACAGCATTTCCGCAAGGCATATGTACTTTTTGCATTAAGCAAATATATCCGAGTTATCAGAGGTTTATAAAGTGTTTGCATGTTTGTGCAGTGTTACAGTACAGAGTACAGCCATTACAGAGCAAATTTCGCAAAGTAATGTATTTCGAAAAGTTTATTGTGCCTTTGAATGTTGAAAGCTCACAGCACTGTTTGTTCATACATAATTACAAGGGCCATATTTTCAGTGTGTTTGCGTATACTTTGTGGTTATGGCAGACACATTTCAAAAACCTAGTGCACTTGTGTTTGACAGTAATATTGCTGAGAACTGGAGAGTGTTTGAGCAAGACTATAACATTTTCATACAGGCTGCATTTTCTGATAAAGATGACTGTACAGACATTTATCCTACTTAACTTAGCAGAACCATAAAAAAGGAACGCTCATTTGTGTATGCACCTGTTACTTATACTGGAGAGGGGGAAACCGTCATATTGTTATACTGGCTGAGTCAAGGGAGGACCTAGAGTGCTTAAAATGTAAATTTAGAGAAATGTGTTACCCCCAGACAAATGTTTCAATGGAAAGGCACTTATTTTACACAAAGGATCAAAAGCCTGGTGAAACGTTTGCAGCATATATAACTGACTTGAGAAATAAAACTCATACGTTCAGATTTGGTGATTTAAGGGATGAGTTGATAAAGGACAGGCTTGTGTGTGGCATAAAAGATGATGCTGTGAGAAAGATTTTGCTTTCTGACAGCGATTTAACTTTGAACAAGGCCCTTGAGATTTGTCAGATATACGAGCTTACAGAAAAGCACACAAATATGCTTACAAATGAGAGTAGCTCTAGAAGGCACATTGATAAAGCTCATGCTGATAGTATGCAGCACGTTATTAAAAGAAACAGGCCCAAGCACATGGCAGCTATGGGGTTTCCCAGGGACTGCTGCAAGTCTTCCCAGAACATTCTAGCAAGATGTCGCACAGTCTCAGTGAAGCACAAGAGTGTCAGCAAACTCAAAGCATGGGCCTCAACCTAGTTTCATTGCCAACTGTCGTAACTGTGGTGGAAGTCATGAATCTAAAAGGGAGAAATGTTTCGCTTTCGGTCAACAATGCCACAAATGTAATAAATGGAATAATTTCAAAAGATTTTGTAAATCAAAAGACCCACATTCTTTTATTAAAAAAGGGAACATTTTAAGAAATGAGTTGATCAGTTAGACAGTGACAAGCCTACTCTTTATGTTGATGGTGTGTCAGTGCTTAGTGAAACAGTCAGTGCTGTAGATTTAAGGGCCAAGAATGAAGTATTTTGTACTGTTCAGATAAATGGCAAAACCACGGAGCTCATAGTTGACACAGGTTCCAAGTGCAATGTTATTTCTGCAGAAACATTTGCCAGAGTATGTAAAGGTGAAAGGCTTGATTTGGCAAGGTGTGCAAAACTTGCTGCTTATGGAGGTGAAGAAATTCAAACCAAAGGCTCAGTAGTGCTTTCATGTTACTCTGCTGGGAGAAGCTACGACTTATTATTTTATGCGGTCAAGAGGTACGTTCAGTCATTATTAGGGCTCAAAGACAGTTTGAAAATGGGACTGCTTTCATTTAATAAGGAAGTCCACCATGTTAGCTTAAAAGACCATTACTCTAATTTTGCCCAGCACATTTTTCTACCTATGCTGATCCTTTCAATGACAAATTAGGCAAACTTCCAGTTGTGTACTCCATGAAGTTACACCCAGAGGTCAGTCCAGTTATCAGGCAAGCACATAAAGTTCCAATAGCCATGCAGGATAGAGTCAAAGCCGAGTTAAAGTGGTGCGACAAGGTGTGATTTGTCCAGTAGAAACTCCAACTGAATGGGTATCTTCCATGGTGGTAGCTCTTAAGAAAAGCTCAGATGACATCAGAATATGTATTGAACCATGAGATTTGAACAAAGCCCTAAAAAGACCACATCATCCAATTCTCACAGTCGAGGAAGTCATAGCCTTGATGCCAAATGCCACTGTTTTTTTCTGTCTTAGACGCAAAGAGTTCATTTTGGCAAATTCAGCTTGACAAAAAAATCCTCATTGCTCACTACATTCAGTACTCCATTTGGCAGGGGTACAGATTTTTGAGAATGCCATTTGGGATAAATTCAGAAGGTGAAGTCTTTCAATGAGTAATGGAGCAAATTTTTTCTGGGTATCCTTGTGCTATTATAGTAGGCGGCATACTGGTAGGAGGTCGTGATGAAGTAGAACATGACAGAAACCACAGAAAAGTTCTAGAAAGGGCACGTCAAGTGAATCTCAAGCTCAGTCCACAAAAATGCAAATTCAGGCAACAAGAAGTTACTTATGTTAGTCATTTATTTACAAGTAGAGGCTTATGACCAGAACCTTCAAAGCAAACAGCCATTCTCAAGATGCCAGCTCCAGACAATGTTCAAGCCCTGCAATGTCTTCTTGGCATGGTTAACTACCAAGGCAAGTTCATTCCAGATTTGAGCCAACTTTTAGCTCCACTCAAAGAGCTGACTCGTAAAGATGTATTCTGGTCCTGGTTAGAGCAACATCAAAGAGCATTTGATGTCCTGAAACACAGAATTGCAAGTCTACCAACTCTTAGACACTATGATGTTCACAAACCAGTGACACTTTCCTGTGATGTTTCAAACTTTGTTCTTGGTGAGGTCATTCTACAAGAGGATCAACCTTGTTACCTATGCATTGAGAACTCTTACCCAAACTGAGATGGAGTATGCCCAAATTGAGAAAGAGCTTTTGGCAATTGTGTTTGCATGATCGAAGTTCCATGATTATGTTTATGGTAGACCTATTCAGATCAAAACAGACCACCAACCATTAGTCACTATCTTGAGAAAACCTATGCATTCAGTTCCAGTCTGACTGCAACGTATGATGCTGAGATTGCAAAAGTATAATTTTAATCTTGTCTACAAGAAAGGCAAACTTCTGTATCTCGCTGAAACATTATCCAGATCACCAAGAAATACCACTGAACAGAATTACAATAAAAGCTCCCAATCTATTGATGATTTTGAAGTCATGGAATTGAGAACATTTTTTTCCACGTCTTGATGAGCTGAGAGATCACACAAACACAGATCCAGTTTTACAAAGGGTCATCCAGTTTATCAAACATGGATGGCCATCAAAGTAATCTAGTTTACCTCATGAAGTACAACCTTATTTTCCATACAGAGATAAGATTTTGTCTGACAAGGGTATCATGATGAAAGGTCCAAAAGTAATTGTTTCAAAGTCCTTGCAACCAGAGTACAGTAATATCTTGCATTGTTGTCACCCAGGAACCAAATCTACCAAAAGATGGGTGAGAGACCTAGTATTTTGGCCTTCTATGTCACAAGACATTGAGAAAGAGCACTTTTATCTTGTTCCGTATGTAATAGTACAAAGCCACATCAACAGAAGGAACCACTTCAGCTTAACCAGATTCCGGAACTACCTTGGTCGACAGTAGCCACTGATATCTTTGAGTGGAATAGTCAACATTATTTGGTGTTAATAGACTCTTACTCCAATTGGTTCGAGATTGACCTACTTCTTAACCTAGCATCTAGTGCTGTCATTACTGAGGAAGCATCATTTTGCTGTACATGGAAGTCGGCACAAAGTTATTTCTGACAATGGCACACAATTTACAAGCCAACAGTTCCAAAGGTTTGCAGAAGAATGAGACTTTACTCATGTTACAAGGAGTCCTGAGTACCTATAGTCAAATGGTTTGGCAGAACACACAGTGCAAAGTGCAAAACAGTTACTAGAGAAGTCAAAACAAGATAACACTTATGTTTTAATAAATCTCTTGAATCTCAGAAATGTTTCTTGTGATAAACATCTTGGTTTACCTGATCAGGGATGGCTGTCAAGACAAACCAGAACCACATTACAAATCAGTAGTCAATTGTTAGTTCCATGTGTCAAGAACAACAGATCAATGAAATCCAAACTGTTGAAGAAGCGCCTATCCCAGAAGTCCTACTATGATAAGTACAGCAGACCGTTCAATCCATTACAAGAGGGAGAACTGGTAAGGATGCAAACATCCAAAGATTATGATCAGTTGGTGTCATGAAGAATACTGGTCCAGAGCTGAGATTGTACATTGTAGAATCAGAAGGAGCAACTTTTAGGCAGAATCGGAAACATTTGAGACCAGTGTCCGAGCCTATACCACAGCAGATAGCCTGTGAGAAAGACTCTTTATCTCCCAGTGAGTTGTCCAGTGTCCCAATTCTAGAGGAAGTTTCAGAGGACATTCCTGTCCCTATGATGAATCCAGAAGTTCCTGATAAAGAGTTGTGCACCAGAGACTGTCTCTGTTGCTAAATTTAGTCCCGACTTTTATGTTACGAGATATGGTAGGATCTCTAAACCCTGTAGCAGATATGAAGCAACTTGGACATGAGCATTGTGTTTTGTTTCCAATGTATATAGTAATGCATGCCTAGCTCTAAAATTGTTTGCATGAAGGCCAATCTTTTTAAGAGCAAGGATGTAGATCAGCATGTGTGTATATATTGTTAAGAAGCTATCCAAGGGCTTGCACAAGTGTATAAATACTGAGCATGTGTGTGCCTGACTGCCATTTTGTAGTTAGCTGTTGAGATGTAGGCATGTATGTTTGTAAGCTCTGTTTGTTAACTAGTTTGTCCATATTTGATGCTACTGCCATCCATCCTCATGTGTTTGTATATATTAAAGCATCAGAATGAAACCTCAAGTCTTCTTGTTATATGTATTAGAGACAAATGAGTGACAGTCCAGATGGTGTCCTAATGGCAACATGGGTGCAACGTATCACACCGAGTGGCTCAGGAATATATACCATCCAATGGAAGACACTAATGGACACTAATGGTTCTGGCTTGGTTCTGAGGTGACACTGGTAGATAAGTATACTGGCCTCATGTACCAAGAGTATGTTGAAGAACTGCTGAAGTATTCCTGAGATAGGTAAGTTATGAAACATGCCCCGGTTTGTCTCTGGCCAGTCCCTGCAACAAGTATGAGGGCTATACATACCCTGGTTTGTACAGATATAGGAAACTAGACACCTCCACAGTCCTGATTCTGTGGGCATACTAACTCACTAAAGCCTTACAATATACCTGTCCTTTCTTAATCTGTCAAGGATTTCTTGGTCAGCTAAGTTAAAATGAGTCATTCTTTGCCTGTACCATTGATTTCTCCACCTGCATCCGCAGATGGATGCCTGTGGTTTTGCTGGAGCAGAAACAAGCAATATACAATGGGAAGTAGCTAGTCTGGCATCTAAAGCACTCATCGTCATGACTGCGAAGTAATTAGAAAAGGTGCAACTTCTTTCATAATGCATGTGTACACAGCGCAGAGGCACATAAAAAAGTGACTGAATTGTAAACAAGTGGCAAAAGATCTCACTTAAGTTTGTCACACAAACTGAAGGCGTTCCTCATCTGCAGCTCATTAATGTCTTATTTTCAAAGTTGTTTTGTAAAGTGACAAGACTGGCTGTACCTAATAGAAGCTATCCTTGATGAATCACACTAAAGCTGCTCTTAGACACACCCTTGGATTCTCTAAAGCTTTCACGGCATGCATGATTAGTGTTAGATGAAATTTTGCCAATATGGAGGCTGAGCAATCCACGTATGTGCACGTCTGACATGTGCGAGCTATGTAGCACTAGTGCTGCACGTCCCCAATCCCCATATGCAAATCACCCCATTTGCAGGCGAAAACCATGCAAATGATGTAAATTTGCCATCCAGGAAGCAGGAATCAGGGTGTGCAGGGCTAGCGTAATATGCAGAAATGTACTCGGTTAGTAACCAAGTACGGCACTGCAAACTGCAAAACAGAGCTATGACAGCTCCAAATAAAGGCTGCATAGCATTGAGGAAGTATGCCAATGGCCAAGTAGAAGGCCATTGGCATTGCAAACAATGCCAAATGCACAAAATACAACTTTATGATATGTCCACCAATCACGTCCGTTGAAGCATAGGGCAGCGGCGAGCAAACGGGACCGGTGGGGAAATAAGAAAATAAATCTAAAAACAACAGTCTAACTAAAATCAGTATTCTGCCATGCAAGTCAATGGCAGGCAAAAGACAACCTGGCCAGTGAGTGGTTGCTAAGGGGGGAGGTACAGTGTGACACATGTAACTATGCATTACCAGGCAATTCTATGTAAATGAGGGGAAGGATAGTGAATCCCAGTTTTCCCCAGTGTGTGAGTCAGATCCAAACAATGTATGAGTATAGATAGCTGAATGCAAGACTAGGAGGTAGGTGACATCATGTGTGGGAGTGTCAGGCATACTGTCAGTGGATTGGAGCCCTGTGGCTTGTGGTTGCATCCAGCTTAGCACAGCAATGCCTGAAGGTGTGTCTAAACCTGTCCAGCACATATGACACAGTGTAACTGGGTGTGCGAGTCGCGCAATGGGATCCACATGAAGATAAAGGAAGTGAACCCAGGAAGTAGTAACAGTGTGCACATTGCAGTACACCAATTGTGTGGTGCACCCCTGGGATGAATCAGAAGGGCAATGGGAAGGGAAAGCACAGTAGGAAGTTAATCAAGGGGTACTAGGTTCGCTGCCAGGTGAAACAGATTGGGTCCAGCCAATTGCACAGGCAGCAGACCAGCCCAGCACAGAATACCACTATAAACTATGCAAACACCTACCCCTCTGTTTTTTCCCACAAACTACACCACCGGTGTAAACAAGCGGGGAATTTTTAACACTCACAACAGAAAAATGTTAGGGACTGCAATAGCTATCATACAACTTGTGGAAGAGGCTGAGGTTGGCAAGGATGGAAATGCTGCTGACCAACCCACAATGAGGAGACGGAAAAGAGTGTACAGACCCAGGGTGACCTACCAAGGGCTACATGAGCTGGAGATAGTGGAGCGCTATAGGGTGGACAGGGACCTCCTACAGCAGATTGTTGAGCTGTGCCGGCAACACCTGACACACAGAACTAACAGAGGGGAACACATCCCAGTGGAAACGAAGGTATGTGTAGCCTAAGAATGCTATCTACAGGTACCTTCCAAAGGCCAACTGGGAATATGATGGGGATCTCACAGGCATCAGCATCCAGGGTACTCCACCAGTTCCTGGATGCCATGGCAGCACATGTCAGTGAGCACATATATTTCCCCCTCACCCGTGAGGCATTGGCCAGCAGTATGCATCTCTTCCACCAAATAGCGTAATACCCTGAGGTAGTGGGTGTAATAGACTGCACGCACATACACATCAAAGCACCACCCAGTGAGCAGGGTAGGGTTTTCATCAACCACAAGGAATTCCCCTCCATCAACTGCCAGGTCATGTGTGATGCCCAGGGAATAATACTGAACATGTGTGCTGGCTGCCCTGGAAGTTATCATGATTCCCACATCTGGCATCTGATGCAGATGTACCAGAAATTTGCCAATGGGGACATCCCACATGGTCACCTAGTGGGGGATGCTGGATACACACTGGAACCATGGCTGATGACACCCATCAGAAATGCACAGACACCTGAACAAGAACTTCATAATGAGGCACACGCAAAAACAAGAATCATAATCGAGCATGTGTTTGGGATGCTCAAGTCATGCTCCAGTGCTTGGATACATCCGGTGGAGCCTTGCAGTACTCACCAACTACATGTACCCAAATCATCCTTGTATGTGCCATGCTACACAATATGATCCTGCGGAAAAAGCTGCAGCAGGAGCAGCAAGGGACAGGGCCATATAGCCCCCCCACCAATACCAAGGCCTGCACAGGCACAGAGTGACTCGAAGGAGGAACAACCTGAGCCTGCCCCAGTAGGCAGAAGGAGGCATGCCCAGTATGCCCTAGCCCTGGAAAGAGGCAACTCATAGCACATACACTGACATGGGAGTGACCCAGGGAATAGCACCTCCCTCTGACTCTCACATACAGTAAAAGGGATGCCAAACATTACACTACCTGTGCCTAACCATGCAAAGGCAGTGTACTACGTGCATCCAACATAGGCAGTCCTGCAGCACAACCCGCAATACTGGGACACCCACAGGATAAGTGACTCACACATGCCAGTCAGGAGGGGGGGGTCACATACCCAACAACAGTCACAGCCGGCAGAACAGGTGTAGGCAAACACAAACAAATGCCATACTATGGCCTCTGAATGAGGGGCATGGCTGACCCCCACCCAGGCCTACATGGACAGACTACAGCAGGCCAGGTAGTGGGATGTCAATTGTGACAGCTAGGAAGTCAGAAACCAATGTGTATGCAATCAAAGGATAGAAACAGAAGTATGGCATAGCCAGCATGATGGGTTAGACCACTGACAGAATCAGACTACAGGACATACCAGTACAGTCCTAGCAAATGTGTACAACTGTCAGATGTGCGCCCCCACCTCACATAGAAATACAGTAACAGTCAGGTGCACCCCCCACTCCTGTGTAGAAGCATAGAAATAGTCAGGTGCACCCCCCCCAGCTATGCAGACATGTTGCAACAGTCAATGCCAAATGATCAGTGGATACCCTGCAGACACAGTATGCTACCTGTCGGTGAACAACACAATGGTCAGCTGTGCAGTACAAACCATCAGACATACTCCACACATGCATAACAGATGGCCTTACTAGGCATGCTCACACACTTAGAGTAATGAAGGCAATGTCAGTCATCAACATACTGAAAGATCATACTGGGCATGCTCACACACTTAAACACATGAAGGCCATGTATGATAACACCAGTGGACCAGACATATCCAGCGGTTGCAATAGTTACTGCAGACACATGTCAGTATGCACCACTCATGCCTTGCACACACAGTGGATAGGAATACAGACATATATGTAAGGACAACACACCATAATACGCCAAAGGTAGATGGATATAGATGTGTGGAAGAGGGTGACCATGACATGAAGCCATCCAAGCTTGTCCCACCAAGCACACAGCCAAAGGGCCCCAAACACATCAGTTGTAGATATCACTCACTGTAGTTACTAGCGACCAGTACCTGTCAGTACCACAGACTATGTGGTCCAAGTGCCAGCTGTACAACATGGCTGTACAAGGACATAGTCAGTTGCCCTAGACATGCACCTGTAACATATGACCCCATGTGTGGCCACCTGTGGCGTGTCATCCCTACATGAATGGTGTATGGGCCATGCACACACTGGCTACCCCATAGCGGTACCCTGACAAGGCTGCTGAGGTTATTCAATGTGTAATACACCTTTGGGAGATTTGTAGGCCAGTAATCTCAGTGGTGCATCCCATAACTGTGTACTGCTGTAGTGTGATAGACTAGTTAGGTAGGAGTTTTAACCCCAGCCATGGCAACTGTGTGTGTGAGTGTGTGTCATTGTCCGTGTGTGTGTCAATCTCTCACTGACTGTGTAGAGAGCAATGCTTATAGGTTACTCACACCCCTTACATTTCATATACCTACCTTTGGCAAGGCTGCTGATGTCATCCACTTAGAAATACTCACCTGGGAGAGCTGTAGCCCAGTAATCTCTGTAGTGCATGCTGTAACTGCGTACTGCTGTAGTGTGATAATGTAATGTCTAATGCCACTCACGACCCTTACAAGTCGAATACTGTCCTTCAGCAAGGCTGCTGATGTCACGCAACTTGAAGTACACCTCTGGGATGATCGTAGTCGAGTAATCTCTGTAGCACGTCCCGTAACATCATATGGCCACAGTGTGATTAAGGAGTTAGTTGGGAGTTATAGCTGCTGACTGTGTGTTTATGCGTGCATGTCTGACTGTGAAGAGAGCAATGCTTTTAGGTAACACACACCCCGTACATTTCACATACCCAACTTTGGCAAGGCTGCTGATGTCACCTACCTAGAAATACTCACCTGGGAGAGCTGTAGCCCAGTAATCTCAGTAGTGCATGCTGTAACTGCGCACTGCTGTAGTGTGAATTAGACTCGTGGTTGGGTTCCATCCCCACACATGGCAGTTCCGGATGTATTGTGTGTGTCACTGTCTATGTAGGGAGCAATGCATTTTAGGCTAATCTCTCACAGTCATTTCAAAGCCCTACTTTGGCAATCCTGCTGACGTCAGTCAGTGTGAAATACACTTATGAGCAAGGACTACCCCAGTAATATCCATGGTGCTTACTATAACTGCGTAGTGCTGTAGTGTCATACACTAGTTAGGTAAGGGTTCTACTCCCAAACATGACAGGTGTGTGTGTGTGGGTGTGTGCGTGTGTAACCCGTGCACAGGTGGTTGTGACTGTGTAACACCTGTGGCCAATGTGGAGCGGGTTTTGCATTTTCCTATATGGAGGCCATACTATATATCACAATGTCCACTGTACAGGGATAACACATGTGATATGGCTGAGAGGCCGGGGTGCAGAGCCATACCCAGACATGTGACATCAAGGCCAGGAAATCACAGTTAGCAACCCCAGTATTACCCAGAGCACACTCTCACCCCATGTGGCATGCACACACATGCCTAGGTAACAGCCAATATGTGAGTAGTACACTCCACATTGGCCACCGATAGCAACTATGGAGTGACAACAGTAGGCCACAGAGGGCATGACACCCAGTTCATCTGTCCAATATGCACATACGTGCAGACAGTGCACCTCACCCATGTTCTCCAATGGGCAACTTCACCACCTGTGGTGTCGTCACATGTGACCCACAACAGACATACCATGCTTGACAAATGCCCATATGTTTTAAGGAAAAACAGCCAACGATTAAAACACGTAGAAATGGAAGCCCTCTTCACAAAGATAATTTATTAAACTTAAAGTGCGTTCAATATCGGTACACTTTTCGACAAGAAAATTCCTGACTTCGTCAGAAGCTAGCAAACAGTGACTCACGCATCTGATGATAATCTGTGTTCACAACATGGGCTGAACACCACAGGTATAGTTCCACATGTCACTGTACATGCATGTGGGAGGTGTGCACATCCCAGACACAGTCCATGTCATGGACAAAGGAACACAGACATGGCAAGCAATGCACAGCAATGCCCACACAAAGTAGTCACCCAGGTGACCAGATGGGGGATACAATACCTGCCTATGTGGGCAAATGCAGACACTACATCCCTGAGCCACAATGCAGACCATCGTCATGTGGCCTGATGCCAAGGTACACCCATCGCCTAGCCATGGACAGCCATCTGGCACAGTTGAACACCACACACCTGTGCAGACATGCACACATGAATGTCAGCAGTGGCACCCTGTGTGTTTGTGTGTGTTGCATGCTGCAGATGTTCACATCCACATTCCCTACAACCCCCATGGGCATACTGCAGCATGCTGTCTGATGTCAGACACCTTCCCATACCCTTCACCCATATAGCCCCCATGTGACCTTTGTGGTGCATGGGATACCTGCACAGTGATGTGATGTGGCAATCCCACAACCGATGAGTTGTACACCTGGCCCTGCCATGTGTGTCAATGTGTGTGTGTCCTTGTGAGAGTGCGGCTGTGTTGATGCTGGCACCTGTTCATGCTGATAGGCATGTGTATGTCACCTACTGTACAGCTACTGTATCCCTGTTGCAGATGTCACTCCCCATCACATATATGTTCTGAGTGCTTTATAACAGGTAACCCATGTGGCACATCCAGTAATTGCAGCAGACTGTGCTAGCACTACATAGTCATCAGGGGTTTGATACCCTGTGCTGCTAGGTGTATGACACAACCATGCCTCAGTTTTACCCTCCCACCCCTCCCTGACATGTATTAGCCACTGACTGTGTCCCCCACCCCCTATCAGGTGGATGTGGAGACCTACACCTGCCTTGCTTAGGCAGCAGCATGTGTAATGTAGGTAATGCTCATGATCAGCTGATGACCTCTGCACGAATCGCAGCTCTTCCCTAGCTGATTGCATGTGAAACAGCTGTGGTAACATCCCCATCATCAATTGTATGGAAACACACTCCAATACCCAGGAACATTATGGTGGTGTTTGCCTTTGACACCCACTGTGAGCAGGAACTAGATCTGGTGTGTGCCAAACAGCATCCCAGATGGATTACAGTGTACCTCTACCAACATACACTGTGGAAACAGTGCATCAAATGGGAGGTGGATGTGCCTGACCTGACTACAGCCTGTAGGTGTCGCTATACCACATTTGGAGTAATGTTGCTTTCACAGTGTTTGTGTGGATATGGCTGCTGCACATGTCTCAATACCTGCCATGTCAGTTCCATGTTGATGGGGAATCACCATCTGCAGGGTCATTTGCAGCCTGGGCAGTGTTGTGTCCGTGGCTGCATGTGCCACCCATGGAGCATCTAGCTGTCGACTGCTGAAGGTAGTGTGAGGACTGCAGTCAGTAGATGGAGAAAGCTGTAGTAGTCAGAGACATCATATCCCTCAAAGGACATATGTTGCAACAACCCTATAACAACAGTAAATGTATGTGGTCATCACAGCAGCATGTCAATATTGGTCCTGTGTATGTGCTCCCAACCATACCTCTGTCAACCTTTGTACATATGTCATACATGAAGTGGTACATATGTGCTCTACACCATACTTTGTGGCATCATATCTGAGAACAAGCCACGGATATATCTGACTGCTACACATATTATGTGCAGTAGGGGTTACATTACATTACATTACATTACCTGCACATTCTGAGAATGTTTGTACAGTACTGAGGTCTGTGTACCTATGGTGAATGTTAACAGTGTTTGTAGTGTTGATATGTTCCTTAGCCTGTGTACAGACTGTAGTAGATGACACAGTTCTAGTTTCCCTGCTTGCAGATGTTACATGCTGCCCCACTGTATGGTACTGTGGTGGAATAGATATTTGTAGGGCCATAAATACACATGTCCTATACCACAGACACCCACCAGACCAAACTGTGTAGCAGGCCAGTATATGTAGGGAAGTCTATGAGTGGCACATATGAGGATGGTGTTGGACACATAGTCCATATACTGTCATAACATGCTAGCTAACCATATGTAGTTGTGGCTGTGTTCACAGTCATTGTGGATATGCACTGTCACACAGGTGTATCCTACCTTGTGCTGTGACATGCCTGTGGAGCCTGCTATATATGCAGGTACATGTGCATTCCCCCCTGCACAGTGCATTGTGACATGCCTAGCAGCTGAGTGTAGCTACCCAGTGGGATGTCATGCACAGATACTAGCTAGATTTCCAACTGCTGGACCTCCCCTAACAGTCATGTATGTTAGACAGGGCAGTGGGATGCAGTGCGGATGTATGTCAATACCTATTGTGTAGTATGTGGCCATGGAACTCTTGTACCAGCAGTCATACCATTACAGGCCAGGCAGGGGTGTGTGAATGCATGACCTATGGTGGACATTATATACCTGTCGTTATGTGTTATACCCAGCTACACGGCTATCCACATCCATATTGTGAGGCATGGTACACATGTGTAGCACTAAGGGCATATGTGTATACCTCTGGAATGTACAGACTGTGTCAGACCTCCACATATACTGGCAAGTATCTCTGCTGCAGTCCACAGTGGCATTACATGCTAGCAGCAGTACTTTACACTGATGTCCTTTGGATGTTGGTCAGTAACCAGTGGCACACATGTTATGAGCAGATATGACCTGTCACACACACCATGTCTATGAAGACAATCCCAATGAGAGTAGCAATAGCCTACTAGTATACCTGCTAGAGGTACCTGACATTCCCTGCAACTACGACATTGGGAACGTACAGGCTGGGGTAGCCTACACTTCATGTCCAGGAACTATGGTGGGAATTTATGTACCTTTACATATCCTGATAGCCAGATATATGAATACACATGTGTACTACACCCATTTAACACTGTCATGGCAACCATCCACTATTGATTCCCACATCATGTGTGCGTGGCCCCATTACATCTCCTGTATGATGGGCATCCGTCCCATGTGTGGGCAGCAGTGCTACCGACAGCATGTAGCAATACCCCATACAGGAGAAGTGGCACACTCAGGACAGCCACATATTCATTGGAATATCAGGACATTAAGACAGACTGCGAGTGGAGTTGTGTCATGCATTGTACAGTACTGGTGTTAGAGGGTGTGGGTGTACATACTAGTTTGCCATGGAATGCAGTCCATCTGCATAGCACATAACAGTGGGCCTACCCTCACGCCTGCTGGAGCTGTGCCTATCACATCTTGTCTGTCCACCACACAGGTCTTGTGTCAGATGATACACTGGCAGTGTGTGTGTTGCATGTTACTGGTACATGGCTACATCCATGGCCGTCCATACCAGCAATTCCCTGACTAAGGGTATGTTACAGACTATCCTGTAACACCTACATCTTGCATAGTGTATGGCAATAGTTGTCCACATATGTCCCTGTATTCCAGCCTCTGTCCATCACCTACATACCAAGCTGTGCACATACGTCATGTTGTCAGTGGTTGATCCATAGTGGGCTGGTAGTATAACACACTGCCATGTCTGCCATCAGTCCACTGCCATTGTAACCCCCACACACATGGTGGTGCTGAGGCCATATATGTGTGGGCACCACCTACACAATACATGTGGGCCCTCATGCACTGCAGAGCCCAGTGTATGTAACAGTGGTATATGGCCCTGTATAATTGAGTCCAGGGAGGAGCAAAAGAAAAGACCTAGGCTGCTACTAAATGTGGGGTAATCAGGGCTGAGCTGCCTTAAGGTATCTGGATGTAAGGTACCACATACTTCACCTGTATACACATTACTGTCCTGGATCTGGGTACTGCAGGACTACTGCCCCCTGCCATACAAACTGTTCTGTGTGTTGGTGTGCACATGATGGTGCCAGTTATGTCAAGTTATGTAGCAGTTACAACCCATGTGGTCATAAGATGTCCATACCACCTACTGTGTTTGTACAGTGTGTAGATAGAGGCTTCTGAACTACACACCTGGAGTACATACTGTTGATTGTTAGGTATCCTATGGCCCAGTGTGTCTTTCCTATTGTACAATGTGAATGGCTTGGCCTGGACAGCAACAGCTGTGAACCTTTCCAACCTACTGTATGAGTGTAACTGGTCCACTGTAGCATCACTCCATTGATATAGTTGTCAGTGTCTGAACAGCTATATGGCATGGCATGTAGAACTGTAATAGTACATGATGACAGGTTACCATGTCAGCAAACCTGTGGGTGTTGTTTTGCCTATGACCTCTCTGTGGGTGTATGTTACAGGCAGCAATTGTCATTTGTATGGGTGGCACATACAGTGTCCAATCATTCAGGGGTCAACTGTAGGCATAGTGGCTGTTCCATATTGTGTGCACCTACTGCTTATGTTTCATACTGTACATATAACTGCATGTGTATGTGTAGTCACATGTATATGTCCATATATATATATATATATAATCATGTATATGTATACCTGTATCTGCATATATGTGTCTGTGTATCTGAAGCCTGGTAATGTTGATGGCATCCACATAATACATTCCCCATGGGAACCAGAACATACTGCATGATATGTTACCAATAACAGCCTGACATCATACAGGTGGGATGTAGTACATATAACATCATGTGCCCATGCTGCCACTGGCCCTGATTATAGCAATAACCCACGCCTGGGTGTGGGTAATGCTAAATTTACCCACGGTTGGCGTGGTTTGGTCCGAGGCGCCGAGGACCAAACAGCCAACCGGGTAAATGTAGCATTACCCACACCCAGAAGTGGTTATTGCTATTATACCATGACATTATTTAAGAAAAGAAACTGTTACTTTTCTTAAATAATGGCATAGTATAATGCCTGTTTACTGCCCTTCCGCAGATGTCTGGCATCCGGCAGTTCTGATGTACTGCGCGCCTGCGTAGTACATCAGAGCTGTGGGCAAAAGCAACGGAGAAATCAAGATCTCCGTTGCTTTTTTTTAGTGTCTCGCTATGTTAAATGAAGCAAGAAAAAAAGAGCTGATGAAGCTCGCTATGGTTTGCGAGTGAAAGCGCTAAACCAAAACCAATGTTCAACATTAAATCTGTTTTTTACTAAACGGTGGATTTATTTTGCTGGAGTTACTTGTTATTCTGACTTCTGTCGCTGAGTGGAAAGAACTGTTTGTGGTGGTTCTCTTTTTTTCTTGCTTCAAAGTTGACTCAAACAGCTCACTGTTTTTTGCTATGTTAAATGAGTTTAACATAGCGAGACAGTTTTAAAATAAGCAACGGACATCTCCGTTGCTTATTTTAAAACTGTCTCGCTATGTTAAACTCATTTAACATAGCGAGCCACAAAAAAGCAACGGAGATCTTGCTTTCTCCGTTGCTTTTTTTAAAACACTGTCTCGCTATGTTAAATGGGTTTAACATAGTGAGACAGCTTTAAAATAAGCAACGGAGATCTCCGTTTCTTATTTTAAAGCTGTCTCGCTATGTTAAACCCATTTAACATAGCGAGACAGTGTTTTTAAAAAACGAGTTATACTAAGGGAAAAAACTCCGGGGGACCGGACCTTTTTCCATTAGTATAACTCGATTTACAACGGGCACGCTGGCCAATCAGCGTGCACGTTTCGGGGGGGTCATGGTATAATATGGGATCAACAACACTTGGTAGTGTATTGCATGGTGGATGAGTCTGGCTGGGGGGGAATGCCTATTTGTATGACCAGTATAGTGTGTGGTGCCTCTCAACCCAATTAACATAACATGTAGCCTGTTACACTCCACTATCTAACAGCTACATGTGTCTTGCAGTACCAGCACAACAGTGTTGCACCAATGGGTCGGTAGGCATGGGAATCCCATTGAGGTCTGCCACGTGTGTATATGTGCATGTGTGCATATCTGTAGGGTACACCAGTCCGAGTCCACATACTCCTATTACAATACACATTGCCACACAGTAGTACGGATATTGTTGTTGTTGCCTATAAGTGTGGCAATGCAATGCAACACCCTACTATGCCTGTGGCGTGTGCATCATATGCATATCCCTTTGGTACTACTGTTGTGATATGCAATGGGTTATTTTTGCATCATGGCCACTGTGTGATAGTGGGTATGTCAGAGTATCTAGATGGGTTCTAGTGTATACAATACCCACTGGGGTATGGGTGCTGTGTACACTTTCTTTACACCATGGTACACCTGGTATATGGCCCACGTACCACTCTCAGGTGGCCAATGTCGCCATCACCCATACAGGAAACAGAAAACAGTATACGGCCCAGTTACACATGTACTGTGTGCAGCCTACCTGTAACACATTGGCACATGGACCAGTTAATTATCAACTATACAACCAGATCTCTAAGATGTGTGTCTACCCGTTATGTGTCAGTCAATGTGTATATGATGGTATGACATATTATGTATTCACCATATACAAACATTACATCCCCCATTACCATACTGTACGTGTCTGTGAATGGTCTGCATGTAGCACATGACCTAGTACACACCTCAGCCTACAGATGGTGTCGTGTGCAATGACAGCAACACAGTTTAGTAGCACTACATACCTGGGTTGGGGTCTAGACACAGTGTTGCCAAGACAGGATGTGTGTGTATGTGGATGGGTTTACATAAGGGTGCAGATCATACCTGTACCAGCAGGCCACTGGTCACATTTGCACGGCAAATAACTGCTATACATACCTGTGGCATGTGTGCAACTGCACACCACATATGTCATGGCCATGGTGTCACCACACTGACATACCCATGTGGAATATGACTGAGGAGCATCCTCCTGCTGACACATGTATGCCTACAGCACAAATGGATGACAGTATGGGGATATCAATTGGTGTTACCAACAGCTGGGATGCATCCTAGCTGCATGGCTACACTACCTGACATGTATGCAGTACACATTACTCCTGACTACATTCTACACTGCATTAATTGCGGCACTCTATCACAGTCAATGTGTGCATCAGAACCATGTTAGCCTGTCCCTGCATCGATGTTAGGGATGGCAGGTGTGTGGGATGGCAGGTGTGTGACTGTCATCCTAGCTGCATGGCTATACTACCTGAAATGTATGCAGTACACATTACCCCTGACTACATTATACACTGCAGTACATTATGGCACCCCATTACAGTCACCATGTGCATCAGAACCATGTTAGCCTGTCCCTGCATCAATGTTATGGATGACAGGGATGTGGCACAGGTATCATCGTATGCACAGGGTGTGTTGCAGGTGTGCCAGAGGCCAAGGGTGGTCCAAAGATGTGTCACCATGTGTGTGGGTGAGGGGTGTGGTTCCTTGATTGAGGCGTGGTGATGTGGTGTGTGCCAGTATGGGGATGCTGTAGGTGTGGTGCATAGTGTGTGGGTATGCATACACACAGTACCACCATGTGGCTGCCCCACCTGGATAATGTTGGACAGCTGCAGACCATACCTGGCAGGGTGTGCAGTTCAGTCCTCTGGCCACAGGCAAGCTGACTGTGCCTGCCAGGGGTTCCATAAGCATGTGTAGGTACAGATCTTGAGGTGCTTCTCTAACCTGATGATGACACATGTCCGCTGGAACCATGTCCCACCTGGGCCTGGCCATGGCCACATGCACTTGGCTTGCTGTAGTGTGGTGTGGACAGCAGCCCCTGTGGTGTGCTGGGGCTGGTACTGCCACTACTGGAGTGGCTGTGTGTCCTGGCATGTCCACGTTGACTGCCAGCTGCTGGTGTCTTTGGCCTACATCCACATAGGCATCGCACCACTCCCACCACATGTTCTAGCACAGACATACCACGGTCAAGGAGGCCAACCATCTCTCCCCACCATCTATGCATGACCTGAGGATATTCACAGGAGGCAACAGCGAGTTCATGGAGGTTGCTACTTACAGCTGCGAAAGCAGACCTCTGCAGCTTCATGACCTGTCTGGAGTGCATTTCCATACATGCCTGTGCCTCCATTACAGCCTGAAACATGCTCCTGGTGGTACCAGTTGTGGCGACTCTGCCAGGGGCAGGATGACCTGCAGTCCTCCCACGAGCACCACAGTACATTTGCTGATGTGGTGGCCTTCCGGACATCTGGCTATGCTGACTGTGACCTGACACAGTTGACATGGGCACCACAATTTCCTGGTCATTACCACCAAGTGTCAACTGTCCCTCTGCTATGGCCATGGGGTTTGTAGGGTAACTGTAACCGTGTATGGACCTGGGGTGGCTAGGAGGGTGATGACACATGTTGGCGCAGTGTCGGCCTCTGACAACCCCACCTGTGTCTCATCTGTACCTTCATCATCCTCGGTGTCTGTAGGGACACCTACCTCAGTATGCGAGCAGGAGGGACCCTGACCCACCTCGCCACCTGTGGGGGAAACAAATATACATGTTAAGACCTGTACAGCAGTGCATAACAGTACACACACTCACACCGACAGCCACCTTACAACCTCACCTTCCCTGTGTTTGCAGACAGTCCCACAGTCAGTTACATATGTCCCCCTTCCTGCATGGCACTTGCTAATACACACGCATCACTACAGCCCATTAACATATCATCCCTCCCCATGCCTACACGTGTGGTTACCACACCTGACCTGTTACTCCATCACCTCCCTGACCTGGGTGGAGTAGTTTGTACATGGCCTTGCAGCTGTTACCCTGTATTACCCTTTGTATGGGCAGTAATGGTGTACGGGGCCCCTATATGGTTGGGGCTGCTAAATTCACTACATATGTCACACACCAGAGCCTTATACTACAGTCTTGCTCAGTTCATGCCACATCTGCTGCACAAGTGACCCATCATGCGGACAGCAGTACTACCTGGATACACTCACTGATGTGCTGTGGTAATTCCCCATTGCATTTGTAGTGCTGCATATGTGGGTAGCCAGTTACCTATCTGCTGCTGGCAATATGATATGTATACCTGGTATGTCCTGCACCTCCCAATGCATGCTTCATGCTACAGCCCTTGTTATGTTATCAGCTGTCCTGTGTTCACATACCTGACAGGTTATCTTGGTGTCCCATGTCTCACTCCATGTACGGCACAATCCTAAGGGGGAGTACCACCATGTGGTCATTCCCACTATCGCCTGTGCATACATGGACACACACACACAGACAGACACACACACACACACACACACACACACACACACACACACACACACACACACCTGACGTGCAGCATCCACACTCGACTAGATTTCACCTAAGAACACAACCAAGTCACACACACACACACACACACACACACACACACACACACACACACACACACACACATACACACACACACACACACCACACTCCTACACATGGAGTTGCACAACATTTGTACATACAGTCCTCCCATTAGCCTTCTGTCAACATGCATTACACATGGAGCTCAACAGCATGCAGTGCAACTATAGCGACATCATGCTAGTGGCAGTATACATGTGTGTGAGGCATGGGCTTTGTTGGTAGGTTATGGCCCCACCCATGTTAACACTGCACCCATGTACAAAGTGCTACTGTGGCCTGTTCTACACCCTGCCTAGTACTGTGCACCATACCTCGCAGATGTAGAAACCATTGAGGCATCTGTAGTACTGTGTCAGTTATGTCAGCTCCACTGCTCACACCCCCTGTGTGTTGTAGCAACACATACCTGGGATGGTATGTAAACAGCTATCAGTTGCGGATGCCTGACGTCTGTGTTACAGATCACAACATCAGCAGTGCATGTATGACCAGTACATGACTATTATACTGACAACCAGCGGACCTTTCCATGGCTGTGAGGGGTACCCTACACATGTCTCAGACCTCTGCATGGTTGCAAGGTCTACTCATGTGCACATCCCCTTGGAGTGCACACACTGCTGTGATGAGTGCTGTGGGGTCAGGATTATGTCTGCAATGTTTACTTAACCTGCTTGTGTGCAGCTGCAGCCATGGTGGTGTTGAGTCACACATGTCCCTACTGTAGGCCGTGTGTCTTACCACATGTCACATCCCTGTGGATACATTCCCATCCTTGTGGATACATTGCACATTGACAGGATGTTAGTTACCTTGCATGTGTCTGTTGTACCCTTTTGATACCCCAGCATGGTCTCTACTGTGATGCAGTGCATTTCTCAGCAGTAAAACATGAACATGTACAGCATGCAGTATGGGTAGGTGTGTTAGACATGTGCATGGGGGATAGCCCATAGCTATTACATGCCCAGTTAATCATCATGCATGAACATGAACCATACTCACCGGCTACGCGCTGCTGCTCTGGTTGTATCCTGGAGGGACCTACATAGGAGTGCGAGAAAGCTGATGTCAGTGGCCACAGCTGTGACATTCATAACAGGTGAGTGCAGCATTATGTTACATCAATAGTAGAATTACACAATATTACAGCTTCTACACAACAGTTTATTACTACTACACAGCAGCAGACAAAGTATATGACATCTCAGTTCTGCATGATGTACCTGTACAGCTGCAGATGCATACATACGAGTGGTGTACTGATGTGCCCTGGGGCCTTACCTGCATGCTTCTCAGATGGTGTGTCATTGGCACTCACCTCCAAGATGTACCCTGCCAGGTGTTGATGTTGCGGGCAGACAGGTGCCACTAGGCTGCTGAGAAGCTCCTCCACATGGGAGAGGGGTGGATGGGCGGGTTGTCCCCCCCTAATTTCAAGGTGGTCCCCCCTTATGGCAGGTGCACGCCGACGTATATGGCGAAGCAGGTCGGTGCAATGATGCCAGACCTGCTCATAGTTACAGTTATGCAGTCCAACATCATTGACCCTGTGGACTAGCTCGTTTCACAGGGGGGTCCCCTGCTGCTGGTCGTGGGCTGTACCAGGTGGTCGATGATGATAGCTGTTTCTGCAGCGCTGTACGTGGGAAGGCAACAATGCGACATGATTCCTGGAAGACTTAAAGGTGGAAACAGGTATGAGCCACCCATACAGCAGGGTTATCATAGTTCTTAATACACATATATGCCCCCCCCAACACATCATCTACAACAACATGTTCACAGACTGCAATTGTTATGTCAGCTGCTTACCTACCATTGGGACATATGTTGTATTGTATCAAGCATTGTGCTATGTGTATGTGGCACACTTTGTGCTATGTGTCTGTAGCCATGCTCCCTGTGGAGACACTTATCTTTGCTGGCCTGTTACATACTATTTCACCTGCATGCCATTGTCAGTGCCACTATATATATGTGTATGAATATACATCTATGTACATATATGTGTAGATATATATTGTACATTGTTGATATACCTATGTCTTATGTGAGGTCTGTATCTGTACAAATACACGTCACAGTCCGTATCACACAGATATGTGGAGTGCATATGGACATCCGGTCCACATTGTGTAACCGTCTTTCATTTACAGCTGCACTGTTCTGCCTTGCTGCAACACAGACAGGTGCCACATGTGAACACAGCCTAACATTAAGATGGTAACTATGGTTTGAGATTCCTGGTATGCCTATTACACACCTATGGCATTTGTGCATGCTACATTACACATTCACATGACTGTCCTGCAAGTGCTTTGCACTGACACACATGTGTCTATCATGATGGCAGTACATCCACCAACAGCTATTCTCCACACTAACATGATGTACACAGATATTATGGCTGACATCTTTGTCATTCATTGCTGATCTGCACAGTTGGTGGGTATGTCCCACTGCTTACAGCGACAGACAGTATTGTCCAGAGCAGTTGTTCAGCAGGACATCATTACAGGGACAACTACAGATGGCACATATCAAACATTCTACAACATACATCCTATTAATCTATACCACATCCTACATTAAATTACATACAGTTGTGTTTTACATACCTTTTAGTATTTGGATGGATGTGACGCCTTCTCAGTTGTGGCCTGTAGTACTGTGTTCCCCACTGTGTAAGTTCTGTGGTATACGTATGTTTTCAATTTCCTTTTTTTTTGGTTGGTTTCCTCTTCTTTTTTCTTTTCTCCCCCCCCCCCCTCCAGTAGAACAAATGAGTTGGTTTGAATGGATTACAGCATGGCTTTTGTAGGTGATGCACATGATCAGGTCATGGGCTCTGCACCTATCAGTGTGCAACAGTTGCTAACTGCGTGCAGTCTGCTGTGTAGTGATTCTGTTAACCATCGTCATGGCAACCCAGTACTATAAAATGCTTACTCATGTGGGCGTTATCCCTTCACCTTTCCAGTATGGAGGACATCCTTCCTGTATATTGGTAGCAGTGTTACAGATGGCAGGCTGCAGTATCTGCTACAGTGGAGCTTACAGACACAGCACAACTACACAATCTTAGGTTGTCAAGACCTATGGACAGAGTGATTGGTGTTGTTATGTGCTTTGTATATTGCTGGTCTTGCAGTGCTTGGGTGTACATAGTAGTTTAGAATGGAATGCAGTCTGTCTGCATAGCTCTCAACAGTGGGCCTATACACACGATGGCCAGTGGATTGTCTGTTTGCTTTTGCCTGTGCTCCACACAGGTCTTGTCCTAGATATATCCCCGGCAATCTGTTGCATGCTATCAGTACATGGCTACTTCCAGTTCTGTTCCTGATGTGTTATTCCTGCATAAGGGTATGTTGCATCAAATCCTGTAACACCAGCAATGTGCAGGGTGTGTAACAGCAATATTACGGGTATGGCCCTGTGTTTCTGCCTCCGTCCTCCACATATATGGCTGTCTTTGTCCTGCTGTGATACGGTTAGGAGTTGTTCAGTATTGGCATATCATAACATACTGTTAGCATTCCTGCTATCATCCCAGTCATATTGTGGACGCCCACGACATTTGTTGGTCAGGCTCCATACATGTGACAGATAAATAGACATTATCACAGGTAATAAATGTCCCCCTAGGCCTTGACTACGGGGTGTAACTGGAGGCTGCTGAACTACATCAGTTATTGTTTGTTACCTATCTTGAAGGCAAATCCTTTGGCCACAGTAGTACAAATTGACGGGCCTGTCCTGGACAGCATAGTATGTTATATATCCACACTGTCTGCATCTACTTTTCTGTGTGGGCCTTACATTCCTCACTGATTACATAAGTGCAGATCTATGTGCTGTCAGTAATGGCATGCATTATTGTAAAATACACCATTACAAGTTGTCTGTGTATACATATCTGTGTGTCGTCTCATGTCCTATGAATAGTGAGTGGGCTATGTGTAATTTCGTACTCCTGTTCAAGTGTAAATGTCATTTAGTAGGTTATACAGCAAAACAATTATGAAATACTGATTTCACACAGGAAATGGAATGTGTTGCAGTGGGACCCAAACTGAGAATGTGTGCAAGATAGGTGGATGCTCTGCCCACTAAACTATTGCAGCTCTGCGTAAGTTGCATATTCCTACATTAATGTCATACCCATGCTCCCTTTCCCCGGCCCCCGAGCTCCACGTACTCAGCATCCATCCATTCAGCAGTTGCTAGCCCTGCCATACCACACCTCCACACATTTCCCTCTCTGCACGTCTCGGTATTCCTCCATATTATTGTCTCGATGCAACCTTCTGCAAGCTCTTCATCTGTTTAGTCCATGTATGCTTGAGCCTTCCCTTCATCCACCTCAGATACTGGTGGAAACATCATTGTGACCCATAATGTCTGGTGCATCCCTGCAGAGACGGACCTGTTGTTGTGTCATGAGTAGACTTTGCTGGTCTACACTGTTTCTCCCACTGGTAGCATCCTGCCAGGGTTTTCAGATGCATGGGTTTGCTCACACACCAGACCAGCCTCATCACCCACTTCCGCAGATGAAATATGCCCCCATGCCATGCCCCGTTTTCCATTCCTCTCTTCAGTATTATACAGGACTACTGTTCTCACAGTATGCATGGACAGGCACTGTTCATTGATACTCAAAGACTGCTCGGAATATTGTGACTGAGCACTGTGCACGTGTTTGCTGGTATTAATGTACATACTTACATACATTTCCTATAGGGTTAACTGACTGGGCCGGATGATATGTTTGTGATAGCAGCTGAGTGTATATCTGCCGTGCCTTCGTGGTAACTCACTTGGACTATAGTGTGCAGGGAGGGGACCTGGAAGTGCTGATTATGTTGTTACTGGCCACAATGAGGGCTGTGGGCTACAGCATGCCTAAGGCACAGCGGGGGAAGTGTAGGCGGGTATGAGCTGGTGTGCGCTAGGCTCAGACTTGCTGGCCTCCAGTTACGGCATCTTACACTGGGTTGGCCTCCACATTGCTTAACCAGTGTGGGCATTGCTTAGCGCCGCCCACACAGGCGTACTCCCACTTGCTGCCACATACCTATTTCATGTACATGTCATTATTATACATGCTTACGTCAGGTGTACATATCAGGTATGACTGTTCACGAAGGTCAGTGTAAGGTTAAGTGGAATTCTAGTTTAGCATTTCTGGTTAGGCTACACTTAGGTAGTTGGGTTAGGTTTAGTTACGCCATACCTGTGTTGTAGAGTAGATGTGAATAGTGGAGGTGTAGGTGGGTAGGTGGAGGGGGGGACATTTTAACTGTATAGTAGGCCGTTCAACTGATAGGTGGGGGAGCGGTAGTGCAGGTTTGCAGGGTGTTGGGGTATGTATGCGAGGCAGGACAGGAGGTGTCAGTGTCAGTAGTTGGTGTAGGGATGTGGAGTGTCGGGGGGTGACGGACTTCGCAAGGTGGAGATCCAAGTGTGCTTGGGTTTTCCCTTCATGTGTTATTTACATGTGTAGTCTGGGATAGTTGTGGTAATACACCTGGGTTGGGGGTTCCAGATTATGCCAATATAGTTGTGCAGAGGGTGTCACCTACCTGTGACTGTGAATATTACTACGAATACAACAGGGGTCGATAGGTGAGTGGTGTTATTGGGCCACACAGAAGGGTTGATAGTGGGGGCATGTCCAGGGATATGCAGGACGGCTGATGGGAAGGTCCACAGTTGGCCATTTCTTCTACAGCGACAGCTGTGTATATACCCTGCATTTGAGGGTAGGTCTGGACAACCACACCCCTGGGTGGGGGTGAGGACAGCAACATAGCTCTCAACCGATCAGAGACAAATCTCAACAGACTCAGGGACAAATCCTCAAATAATCAGGGACAATCTTTAAATATTTGTACTATTAGCTTAAAACATTTGCAAATCAAGAGAATGTGGAGTAATATAGATATTCTGACGTAAAACGTCTATAACTCTGGATTACTATCATTATTTATTAAGAGCGACTCACCACCTTTTCTTCAGCAGTCATCAGTTTTAAGAAGGATTAAATTAAGAGGGACAGACCTACAATCGGAGTCTATATCAGGGATGTCCCTGAGGATTGGGGACAGTTGAGTGGTCTGGACAGCAATCATACCTTATGATGCCAATTAGTTCGGCTTACATGCCTACAGTGGGGTGTTGCAACCATGTGTTATTTGGTGCAATTTAGTGGGATTGCAACAACGCATCTGGTTATACCGTCCTTTGCCATGTAAACTAGACTTTGCTGCAGTGGGACTCGTACCAGATGTGGCTGCTTGTTAGGCGTCGGCTCTGCCCAATGCACACAATTGCTTACATCCCTGGGGTGGTCCACATAGAACCGCTCCAGCCAACACCTGCACAGCTAGGCCCATAATGTCATATCCATAGTTCCCAGACTGCACTTCCTCTTCAGCAGTCTTCCTTATTCCAAGTGCAGGTTGGGTTTAAACACACCGCTACACACTGCCAACTCTCCACTTCCCGGGACCCATCACGTACGTTGTCTCGCTCCATGGGTCATCAGGCTTCCCCAACCTTGTAGTCCGGGAACATGCATGCCCTGCCTTAGGTTATCCATGTAATGGCTGGAAGCCCAAATAGCCATTACATTTTTGGCTTGTCCCTCAAGGGACATTCTTGTCTTTGTTTCAAGATTAGACTTGGCGGGTCTCTCCCACTGGTAGTATCCTGCCTGTAGTCTGGGAAGCAGTGGTTTGTTTACTTTTATTGTGTGTTTGTATGTTTCAACTGACTAGCTGGGGGGGGTTGATGGTACGTGTTACACGTTTGTTGACTGGTCCCCTCACCCCCATTGCCTGTGAACATATGTAATTCTTAACTTCAGTATCATATCCTAGCTATATATATGTGTATATTTACACACACACACACACACACACACATATATATATATATATATATATATATATATATATATATCTACATATATATCTGTATTTGTATGTATATATATATATATATATATATATATATATATATATATATATATATCTATATATTTCTGTACATATATATATCTAATGACATATGGATGTATAGGTGTCTGCAGCAGATGTATATTTATTTATTTTATTTATTTATTTATTTATTTATTTGCAGTTTGTTTACCAGGATAGTCCATTGGGCCAAAATGAACCCGTTTTCAATGGAGTCCTGGGGAGAAAAGCTCCAAACAATCTAGGTTACAATAGCTTATTAATGATAGATAAACAAAAATTAAGAATCACTTAAACAATTTCAAATAGCACATGTATCATTAGGAGTAGTACAGAGTTGTGATAAAACTTACAGATATAAAGAATTGAGATTCACTATACAATTTCAAATAGCACATGAGACATTAGGAGTAATACAGACTTGTGATGAAACTTACAGATGATACAGACAACAGACAACAATTTCATTAGTTTAAGAAACATTAGGAGTAGTACGGACTGGAGATGAAACTTGTAGAAGATACAGACAACATGTGGAATATTGCAAAGATATTGAGAAGTCATATGTATTAGAAGCATACAAATGAAGAGGTACAGCCTAGTGCATTTATGGAAGATCCATAAGAATAATAATGTTTGAGTTGGTGGAAAATAGGACAATTGGTGAGGAGGAAGATGGACTGTATTAGCGTTTGTTATGTGGGGTGGGAGCAGGAGTATCCCACTGGGATACTAGATGAGAATGAAGAGAGGTTTTGAAAATGAAATGTGGGTATTTATATATATGTCTGTCTATGTATGTATTCATTTGTACCACAGGTGGTATCTATGGCATCTTATTATGGATATGGGTGATATCTATGCCATCTTATGGATATGGGTAGCATCTATGGCATCTTATTATGAATATGAGTGGTATCTATGCCATCTTATGGATATGGGTGGTATCTATGGCATCTTATTATGGATATGGGTGGTATCTATGGCTTCTTATGATTATGGGTGGTATCTATGGCATCGTATTATGGATATGGGTGGTATTTATGGCATCTTATTATGGATATGGGTGGTATCTACGGCATCCTATTATGGATATGGGTGGTATCTATGGCATCTTATGGATATGGGTGGTATCTATGCCATCTTATTATGAATATGGGTGGTATCTATGCCATCTTATTATGGATATGGGTGGTATCCATGGCATCTTTTTATGAATATGGGTGGTATCTATGGCATCGTATTATGGAAATGTGTGGTATCTATGGCATCATATTTTGGATATGGGTGGTATCTATGGCATCTTTTTCTGGATATGGGTGGTATCTATGCCATCATATTATGGATATGTGTGGTATCTATGCCATCTTCTTATGGACATGTGTGGTATCTATGCCATCTTATTATGGATATGGGTGATATCTATGGCATCTTATTATGGATATGGGTGGTATCTATGCCATCTTATTATGGATATGGGTGGCATCGATGGCATCTTATGAATATGGGTGGTGTCTATGCCATCTTATGGATATGGGTGGTATCTATGGCATATTATTATGGATATGGGTGGTAGCTATGGCATTGTATTATGGATATGGGTGGTATCTATGCCATCTTATGGATATGGGTGGTATCTATGCCATCTTATTATGGATATGGGTGGTATCAATGCCATCTTATTATGGATATGGGTGGTGGCTATGGCATCTTATTATGGATATGGGTGGTATCTATGCCATCTTATGGATATGGGTGGTATCTATGGCACTGTATTATGGATAGGGTGGTATCTATGGCATCTTATGGATATGGATGGTATATGTGCCATCTTATTATGGATATGGGTGGTATCTATGTCATCTTATTATGGACATGGGTGGTATCTATGGCATCTTATTATGGATATGGGTGATATCTATGCCATCTTATGGATATGGGTAGCATCTATGGCATCTTATTATGAATATGAGTGGTATCTATGCCATCTTATGAATATGGGTGGTATCTATGGCATCTTATTATGGATATGGGTGGTATCTATGGCTTCTTATGATTATGGGTGGTATCTATGGCATCGTATTATGGATATGGGTGGTATTTATGGCATCTTATTATGGATATGGGTGGCATCTACGGCATCCTATTATGGATATGGGTGGTATCTATGGCATCTTATGGATATGGGTGGTATCTATGCCATCTTATTATGAATATGGGTGGTATCTATGCCATCTTATTATGGATATGGGTGGTATCCATGGCATCTTTTTATGAATATGGGTGGTATCTATGGCATCGTATTATGGAAATGGGTGGTATCTATGGCATCATATTTTGGATATGGGTGGTATCTATGGCATCTTTTTCTGGATATGGGTGGTATCTATGCCATCATATTATGGATATGTGTGGTATCTATGCCATCTTCTTATGGACATGGGTGGTATCTATGCCATCTTATTATGGATATGGGTGATATCTATGGCATCTTATTATGGATATGGGTGGTATCTATGCCATCTTATTATGGATATGGGTGGCATCAATGGCATCTTATGAATATGGGTGGTGTTTATGCCATCTTATGGATATGTGTGGTATCTATGGCATATTATTATGGATATGGGTGGTAGCTATGGCATTGTATTATGGATATGGGTGGTATCTATGCCATCTTATGGATATGGGTGGTATCTATGCCATCTTATTATGGATATGGGTGGTATCTATGGCATCTTATTATGGATATAGGTGGTATCTATGGCATCTTATTATGGATATGGGTGGTATCTATGCCATCTTATGGATATGGGTGGTAACTATGGCATTTTATTATGGATATGGGTGGTATTTATGCCATCTTATTATGGACATGGGTGGTATCTATGGCATCTTATTATGGATATGAGTGGAATCTATGGCATCTTATTATGCATATTGGTGGAATCTATGCCATCTTATTATGGATATGGGTGGTATCTATGGCATCTTATTATGAATATGGGTGGTATCTATGCCATCTTATGGATATGGGTGCTATCTATGGAATCGTATTCTGGATATGGGTGGTATCTATGGCATCGTATTATGGACATTGGTGGTATCTATGGCATCTTATTATGGATATAGGTGGTATCTATGCCATGTTATTATGGATATGGGTGGTATCTATGCCAGCTTATTAGGGATTTGGGTGGTATATATGGCATCTTATTATGGATATGGAGGCATCTATGCCATCGTATTATGGATATGGGTGGTATGTATGGCATCTTATTATGGATATGGGTGGTATCTATGGCATCTTATTATGGATATGGGTGGTATCTATGCCATCTTGTTATGGACATGGGTGTTATCTATGGCATCTTATTATGGATATGAGTGGTATCTATGGCATCTTATTATGGATATGGCTGGAATCTATGCCATCTTATTATGAATATAGGTGGTATCTATGCCATCGTTTATGGATATGGGTGGTATCTATGGCATCTTATTATGGATATAGGTGGTATCTATGCCATCTTATTATGGACATGGGTGGTATCTATGGCATCATATTATGGATATGGGTGGTATCTGTGGCATGTTATTATGGATATGGGTGTTATCTATGGCATCTTATTATGGATATGGGTGGTATCTATGGCATCTTATTATGGATATGGGTGGTATCTATGCCATCTTATGGATATGGGTGTTATCTATGGCATCTTATTATGGATATGGGTTGTATCTATGGCATCTCATTATGGATATGGGTGGTATCTATGGCATCTCATTATGGATATGGGTGGTCTCTCTGGCATCTCATTATGGATATGGGTGGTATCTATGGCATCTTAATATGGATATGGGTGGTATCTATGGCATCTTAATTTGGATATGGGTGGTATCTATGGCATCTCTTTATAGATATGGGTGGTATCTATGGTATCTTATTATGGATATGGGTAGCATCTATGCCATCTTATTATGGATATGGGTGGAATCTATGCCATCTTGTTATGAATATGGGTGGTATCTATGCCATCTTATCGATATAGGTGGTATCTATGGCATCTTATTATGGATATGGGTGGTATCTATGGCATCTTATTATGGATATGGGTGGCATCTATGCCATCTTATTATGGATATGGGTGGTATGTATGGCATCTTATTATGGATATCGGTTTTATCTATGGCATCTCATTATGGATATGGGGAGTATCTATGGCATCTCATTGTGGATATGGGTGGTCTCTCTGGCATCTCATTATGGATATGGGTGGTCTCTCTGGCATCTTACTATGGATATGGCTGGTATATACGGCATCTTATTAGGGATATGGATGGCATCTATGGCATCTTAATATGGATATGGGTGGTATCTATAGCATTTTATGGATATGGGTGGTATTTATGGCGTCTTATTATGGATATGGGTGGCATCTATGCCATCTTGTTATGGATATTGGTGGTATTTTTGCCATCTTATTATGGATATGAGTGGTATCTATGGCATCTTATATTTATTTATTTATTTCAGTTTGATTACCGGGGAGGTCCACTGGGCATTGGTAGCCTGTTTTCAGTGGAGGCCCAGGGAGAAAAGCTCCAAAACAAGGAATTATTACAGTTCAAATATTTTGATTACAAAGGTAATATCAATGTAAATGCAAAGTTTTAGGAACTGTGAAATACAAAAATAATTTCAATGAACATGCAAAGTCATAGGCACTCTGAAATTACAAAAATAATTACAAAGAACATTCATAGTCATAGGCAGTGTGAATTACAAATATCAGGTAGTTTCAGTTTTGTTTAGGGAGAAAGGCGACTCATGATGAGTATGTTTTACTATGTAGGTCACTGAGTATAATACATTTAGAAGGGAACAGGAAGAAGAACAGGAGGAGGTAAGTCTGGGGCAAATGGAGTAGAACGTTTAGGATTTGTAGGCCGAAGATTGCAGTTGCAGATTCTGTTATGATAGAGGTAGGAGTGAAGCTGAGTTTTGAAGTTATTTAGGTTGGAACATGTCCTAAGTGACAAGGGCAGGGCATTCCATTTTTTAGCAAGTGTAAAGGATAAGAGAAGCTGGCCAGCAGGGTGCTGGGGTTTTTGAACTGTGATCAGGTTGTGTTGAGAAGATCTAAGTGGTCTGAGGGGGGTATAAGAAAGGGCAGGGCATTTAGAGGGGTGCAGAAGTAGTTTGAAGGCTGTGGTGAGTTGGATGAGGTTGAGTTGATTGGGAAGTTCAAGCCAGTTTAGGGAGTGAAGGGAGGAGCAGTGATGAGAAGAGGATTTGGCGTTAGTGGCAAATCTAGCGACTTTGTTGTAGCATAGCTCTAGTTTGGTGGTAAGAGAGGATGAAAGATTAGTGAGCAGGGGGGCACCATATAAGAGGGTAGGAAGGAGGAAGGTAGAGGAAAGGGTTGCTCTGGAGTTAAGGGAGAGGAAGTGGTTGTTTCCATAAAGTAGACCTAGTTTTATGTGTGTTTTTATGATGTTTAGTAGGATGTGGGAATTAAATTTTAGTTGATCGTCGACTGTGACACCAAGAAGTTTGGAGAAGGGTACGATTTCGATAGGGGAGTTATTGAGGCTGGAGATTTGGAATTACTTTTTGTCAAGAGAGGAGGATCTAGAGGGAGAGAAAAGGAGAATCTTAGTTTTATTGGCATTTAGGGAGAGGTGATTTTGTAGCATCCAGTTTTCAGTGGTTGAGAAGGCACTTTGGGTTAGGGCTTGGAGGTCTGTTAGGTTTGGGGCGGAGCAAATTAATGTTGAATCATCCGCATATTGTACAATAGTTGTGTTGGGGATGGCCTTATGGAAGTCATTTATGACGATATTGAATAGTAGAGGGCCGAGTATAGAACCTTGAGGTACTCCAGTAGGGGTAGGAAGAAAAGTAGAGGTTGCTTGGCCCCATTTTACCACTTGGGATCTTATTATGGATATTGGTGGTATCTATGGCATCTTGATATGGATATGGTTGGTATCTATGCCATCTTATTATGGATATGGGTGGTAACTATGCCATCTTATTATGGATATGAGTGGCATCTATATCATCTTATTATGGATATGGGTGGTATCTATGACATCTTATTATGGATATGGGTGGTATATATGGCATCTCTTTATAGATATGGGTGGTGTCTATGGCACCTTATTATGGATATGGGTGGTATCTATGGCATCTTATTATGGATATGGCTGGTATCTATGGCATTATATTATGGCTATGGGTGGTATCTATGGCATCTTATTATGGATATGGGTGGTATCTATGGTATCTTATTATGGATATGGGTAGTACCTAAGGCATCTTATTATGGATATGGGTGGTATCTATGGTATCTTATTATGGATATGGCTGGTATCTATGCCATCTAATTATGGATGTGGGTGGTATCTATGGCACCTTATTATGGATATGGGTGGTATCTTTGCCATCTTATTGTGGATATGGGTTGTATCTATGGCATCTTATTATGGATATGGGTGGTATCTATGGCATCTTATTATGGATATGGGTGGTATCTATGGCATCTCTTTATGGATATGGGTGGCATCTATGGCATCTTAATATGGATATTGGTGATATCTTTGGCATCTTATTATGGCTATGGGTGGTATCTATGGCATCTTATTATGGATATGGGTGGTATCTATGGCATCTTATTATTATCATGGGTGGTATCTATGGCACCTTTTTATGGATATTGATGGTATCTTTGCCATCTTATTGTGGATATGGGTGGTATCTATGGCATCTTAATTTGGATATGGGTGGTATCTATGGCATCTTATTATGAATATGGGTGGTATCTATGCCATCTTATTATGAATATGGGTGGTATCTATGCCATCTTATGGATATGGGTGTTATCTATGGCATCTTATGGATATGGGTTGTAACTATGGCATCTCATTATGGATATGGGTGGTCTCTCTGGCATCTCATTATGGATATGGGTGGTATCTATGGCATCTCATTATGGATATGGGTGGTCTCTCTAGCATCTCATTATGGATATGGGTGGTATCTATGGCATCTCATTATGGATATGGGTGGTATCTATGGCATCTTATTAGGGATATTAGTGGTATTTATGGCATCTTAATATGGATATGGGTGGTATCTATGGCATCTTATGGATATGGGTGGTATCTATGGCATCTTTTTATGGATATGGGTGGTATCTATGGCATCTCTTTATGGATATGGGTGGTATCTATGGCATCTTATGGATATGGGTGGCATCTATGGCATCTTTTTATGGATATGGGTGGTATCTATGGCATCTCATTATGGATATGGGTGGTATCTATGGCATCTTATGGATATGGGTGGTATCTATGGCATCTTATTATGGATATGTGTGGTATCTATGGCATCTTCTTATGGATATGGGTGGTATCTATGCCATCTTATGGATATGAGTGGTATCTATATCATCTAATTATGGATATGGCTGGTATCTATGGCATCTTATTATGGATATTGGTGGTATCTATGGCATCTTATTATGGATATGGGTAGTATCTATAGTATCTTATTATGGATATGGGTGGTATCTATGGCATCTCTTTATAGATATAGGTGGTATATATGGCACCTTATGGATATGGGTGATATCTATGGCATTTTATTATGGATATGGGCGGTATCTGTGGCATTTTATTATGGCTATGGGTGGTATCTTTGGCATCTTATTATGGATATGGGTGGTATCTATGGTATCTTATTATGGATATGGGTGGTATCTATGGCATCTTATTTTGAATATGGGTGGTATCTATGGCATCTTATTATGGATATGGCTGTTATCTATGCCATCTTATTATTGATGTGGGTGGTATCTATGGCACCTTATTATGGATATGGGTGGTATCTTTGCCATCTTATTGTGGATATGGGCGGTATCTATGGCATCTTATTATGGATATGGGTGGTATCTATGGCATCTTACTATGGATATGGGTGGTATCTATAGCATGCCTTTATGGATATGTGTGGTATCTATGGCATCTTATTATGGATATGGGTGGTATCTATGGCATCTTATTATGGCTATGGGAGGTATCCATTGCATCTTATTATGGATATGGGTGGTATCTGTGGCGTCTTATTATAATTGTGAGTGGTATCTATGGCATCTTTTTATGGATATGGGTGGTATCTTTGCCATCTTATTGTGGATATGGGTGGTATCTATGGCATCCTATTATGGATATGGGTGGTATCTATGGCATCTTATTATGGATATGGGCGGTATTTATGCCATCTTATTATGGATATTGGTGGTATCTATGCCATCTTATTATAGATATGGATGGTATCTATTGCATCATGTTATGGATATGGGTGGTTGGTATCTATGGCATCTTATTATGTATATGAGTGGTATCTATGGCATCCTATTATGGATATGGATGCACTGGATAGCATGTCATGCTGAGAAGAGATGGGGTCAATATTCAAAGTACAGGGAACATACTGGGGCATGGAATTGTTATGTGTAGACATAAGATTTTTGAAATGAAGTGTTTTGGGGAGGGATGCATGCTACCGGATGTCATTGTGTGTGTGTGTGTGTGTGTGTGTGTATGTGTGTGTGTGTGTGTGTGTGTGTGTGTGTGTGTGTGTGTGTGTGTGTGTGTGTGTGTGTGTGTGTGTGTGTGTGTGACTGTGTACAGTCGTAGTGTTGTCAGTCTTTCTGGGAAATGCCTGTGTGATTGCTTTGTCTTTCCTAGTTCCACTAACTGACTGATGCTCTGAAAACATCTTACATCTTGTTTCTTTCTTTCTTAGTTTTGCATTACTTAATTACTTTTTGCTGTGGACTTTTTAAAGGATTTTGGAAGAGCAGGATTAGTTACTTTTGCAGTTTAGTTATGCTTTTAACTTATTTTAATCCTAGTTTAGACAGAAAATGTCCACTTTACTGGTAATGCCATATTCTGACTAGTTGAGGTCAATATATTTTTTTTATTTTTACTTTTGTGCTTGGATTTTAACTTCTTTCATTTCAATAATAACAAAGTCCATTCCTGGGAGACTGAGTTGGGTGGCAGTAATATTTAAGGCATTTTACATGTGCAGTATGTGATATTACTGTTTTAACACTGAAATAAAAGGGATGTACACTTCACAATTTATTTCATTGATGAAATGGAACATACAGTTCATGGTTTAATTAATGAAATGGGAGCCACAGTGCATGGTTTAATTTATTTAATGTATTTATTTCTTAAACTGAATGTAAGAGTCACCTTTCAGGGTTGTTTAATCTGGGCTATGCTGTTTCAGATGTGTGTCTACATTTTTGTTTATACAGTATAAAACAGAACAAAAATCCATTGGCTAAGCCTTTGGCAAAGAAAAAAAGGGACTCAGAAATTTAAAGATGTAACTGGTACTGTAACCAAGAAAAGGTGGCTTTATTTACAGACATTGTTTTGTACCTGATATAACAAGGAAAGGACAACTCTGTAAAGCATTCTAAAATGGTTTCAAGTCTTTTTCAAAACATAAAATTAATGAGGACAAATCAAAGGCTATAGCTATAAACTACATACCCACACATGAATTGGTTCAGCAATTTCTTATTTATGGGGACATAATTAAGTGAGCATTTAGGAGTATTGTTTTAAAAGGACTCAGTTATGGCAGCTAAGGATATGTGGGAAGAGATTAAACAAAAGATAATATAAAAACTGAGAAAATGGAATTTATTCTCAACACACAAGCACTTTTGCACAATAAGTGTGAGAAGAAAATGTATCCTTACTCTGCACAGTTCCGGACTGCAACTCGTTTTTTGATTGCTTGTACAGTGCGCAAACATTTACCTTAGACCTAATAGTGTAAATGCATCAGGTTTAAGGGACAGACCTAATAGTGTAAATGCATCAGGTTTAAGGGACACTCCAAGAAATGTTGATACATTTTTGCTGACTTGCTAACATTATAGAAAAAGGAAAAAATGTGTTTATACCCTTTATATAGGATTTAATGCCTCCCAAAAAAAATTGCTAAATTAACCACACAGAAAGCAAATTGATTATCATTTAAAAAGGTTAAGAAAAAATCAGAAATTGGCATTACTGAAAAACAGAACCAAGCCTTAACACCTAATCCAAGAATAAATTTACTAACATATAGCTGAACTGTAATACTAACAAACCCTAGTAAAGCTATGATTACACTAAGATGTTAAAATGTCATTGGAAAAAACAAAATCATTAAAATACACATTAGAATATAAGTAAAAAAAAAAAAACCTTCCTTTTAAAACCCTAGAGAAACTAATTGAAGCCTTTCTTATTTGATGGATTACTCAACACAGCCCACTGGAATCAGTGGAAAACAGTAATTCAAATTTACAATCAGATAATGGATAAATGGCATATACTGGTGTCCTGCTTGTGTAATAAGTGAATTAATGTTACTATAGGGTTATGCAACCTCATTTGATATTTCATTTACGTTCCAGACCCCCTATATTCTGTATGTAGCCTAAAGGTAGGGCCCAGATAAAGGGTGCAATAAAATCATGCGTCTGATACACTGTGTAGATCAGTATCTTTCAACATTTTTTGTGACGAAACCTTAACGAATCCATCAGTGCTACTAAAGGAACCATACACATTAGACCATGCAGTTTCATAATAATTTGATATAAAATTGCATATTTCATAATCATACAACAGACAAAATGACCCACATCGAAGTAGCTCAAAGTATATTATTAATAATGACACAGTGATAAAACTGCAACAGTTTTTTTTTTTATTAAACTGCATTCAAAACATAATGTTTAAGCTGCTTTAAATGTGTCTATAGAATGAAATGAATGTACGGATTGCTACACTTTTTCCTTAGTATGAGGTCAGCAGGTGATGGCTTCTGCATATCTGTACACTCTACAGATCAACTGTGCACAGACATACATCAAAAAGATATTTCATTTATTACATAAGCTCTTACTGAGCCCCAGATGGGCACTGTAGGGATAGAGCACATACATCAAAAAGATATTTCATTTATTACATAAGCTCTTGCTGAGTCCCAGATGAGGCATCGTGGACACTAGGGATAGAACAGATACATGAAAAAGATATTTCATTTATTGCATAAGCTCTTACTGAGCCCCAGATGAGGCATCGTGGACACTGTAGGGATAGAACAGGTACAGCAAAAAGATATTTCATTTATTACATAAGCTCTTACTGAACCCCAGATGAGGCATCGTGGACACTGCAGGGATAGAACAGGTACAGCAAAAAGATATTTCATGTATTACATATGCTCTTACTGAGCCACAGATGCATCATGGGCCCTGTAGGGATAGAGCAGATACATCAAAAATATATTTCATGTATTACATAAGCTCTTACTGAGCCCCAGATGAGGCATCATGGGCCCTGTAGGGATTGAACACATACATCAAAAAGATATTTCATTTATTACATAAGCTCTTACTGAGACCCAGATGAGATGGCATGGGCACTGTAGGGGTAGAACAAATACATCAAAAAGATATTTCATGTATTACATAAGCTCTTACTGGGACCCAGATGAGGCATCATGGACACTGTAGGGATTGAGCACTTACATCAAAAAGATACTTCATGTATTACATAAGCTCTTACTGAGCCCCAGATGAGGCATCGTGGACACCGTAGAGATTGAGGACTTGCATCAAAAAGATATTTCATTTATCACATAAGCTCTAACTGAGCCCCAGGTGACCCGTGTTCGACTAGCATCATGGTCACTGTAGGGAACTGTTGATGGACAATGGGATTGAGCAGCCACTGCAGGCTGAATGAGGAGAGATGAAGCTGGTTGCTGATGGTCAGCTGTGGAGAGGGAAGAAAAAAAAGCTGTCACTAAAAAAAAAACTCAGACGATCAGATAATCTTAATCTCACATTCAGCAAAAGCAAATAACTGTCAGAAAACAGAATAAAAAATAAATTGCAGTATCTGTAGGATTACCGGCACTTTATTAATAAGACAATGACTTCAGTTAGCGCTTTCGTCTCCCTTCACTCTCAGAGATTTCTTCAGACTACAATTCATTGCAGTGTTTTAGCCAGGAGCCAAAGGAGGGAGCCTGAATGGAAATTCAAATGAAGAGATTTTGAATGGATGTCTTGCCACACCTTTTAATCCATTCAATACCAACAGCAATAGTGTAACAGTGCCTGTGAATATAGTGGTTAACCATGATGAACTGTTTAAGAACCTGAAAAATGATCTTGTATCACTCAAACGCTTGCAATGGGACAACTTGTTTTTTGAAAACTGCTTACTGAATCAACAGGTCCCAGAGGGACTTAGCATAATTAAATTACTGGCTGGCAATGACCTACCCAAAAACCTAGTAGATAAATGGCTCGAGATAAATCAAAGAGCCAGTCTGCAATACATGGATGTATTACTTGAGTTTAATAATGCTAAACTTGAGTCTATTACTGAAAATGTGAAAACGAACTATGCAAGACGTAAAGAAGTGACTTCTAATGATAATTTTGCCAGCAAAATGTACTTAATTCAAGATAATTTAATCAAACGCAATGATACTTTAAGCCAAAGAAAAGTCAAAAAATTCTTGAGAGACAAGAATAACTATGCAGGGGGCATGGCCTCAGCATATGGGTTGAAACTGCATAGTGCGAATAGAGCTAGCATGATGACAGAAGACCCTACTCTAAGAAGTGAGGAGGAAGCAAATTCACTAAAAAGGTCGGAGAGACTACATAGCAAGCTTGGAAATCAGGGTGCTACGAGCTCAAATGAGACAGCAAAAGCGAGTGAGAAACATGTTTCAGCAACAAAAAATGCTGAACAAGCAGTCAGACCTAAAGTGAAGGGGGAGAATGCCTGCACCAACACAGCTCACACTAACCTAAAGTGAAGGGGGCAAATGCCTGCACCAACTCAGCTCACACTAACCTAAAGTGAAGGGGGAGAATTCCTGCACCAACTCAGCTCACACTAACCTAAAGTGAAGGGGGAGAATGCCTGCACCAACTCAGCTCACACTAACCTAAAGTGAAGGGGGAGAATGCCTGCACCAACTCAGCTCACACTAACCTAAAGTGAAGGGGGAGAATGCCTGCACCAACACAGCTCACACTAACCTAAAGTGAAGGGGGAGAATGCCTGCACCAACTCAGCTCACACTAACCTAAAGTGAAGGGGGAGAATGCCTGCACCAACTCAGCTCACACTAACCTAAAGGGAAGGGGGAGAATGCCTGCACCAACACAGCTCACACTAACCTAAAGTGAAGGGGGAGAATGCCTGCACCAACTCAGCTCACACTAACCTAAAGTGAAGGGGGTGAATGCCTGTACCAACTCAGCTCACACTAACCTAAAGTGAAGGGGGTGAATGCCTGCACCAACTCAGCTCACACTAACCTAAAGTGAAGGGGGTGAATGTCTGTACCAACTCAGCTCACACTAACCTAAAGTGAAGGGGGTGAATGCCTGCACCAACTCAGCTCACACTAACCTAAAGTGAAGGGGGTGAATGCCTGCACCAACTCAGCTCACACTAACCTAAAGTGAAGGGGGTGAATGCCTGCACCAACACAGCTCACACTAACCTAAAGTGAAGGGGGAGAATGCCTGCACCAACTCAGCTCACACTAACCAAAAGTGAAGGGGGTGAATGCCTGCACCAACTCAGCTCACACTAACCTAAAGTGAAGGGGGAGAATGCCTGCACCAACTCAGCTCACACTAACCTAAAGTGAAGGGGGAGAATGCCTGCACCAACTCAGCTCACACTAACCTAAAGTGAAGGGGGAGAATGCCTGCACCAACTCAGCTCACACTAACCTAAAGTGAAGGGGGAGAATGCCTGCACCAACTCAGCTCACACTAACCTAAAGTGAAGGGGGTGAATGCCTGCACCAACTCAGCTCACACTAACCTAAAGTAAAAGGGGAGAATGCCTACACCAACTCAGCTCACACTAACCTAAAGTGAAGGGGGAGAATGCCTGCACCAACTCAGCTCACACTAACCTAAAGTAAAAGGGGAGAATGCCTGCACCAACTCAGCTCACACTAACCTAAAGTGAAGGGGGAGAATGCCTGCACCAACTCAGCTCACACTAACCTAAAGTGAAGGGGGAGAATGCCTGCACCAACACAGCTCACACTAACCTAAAGTGAAGGGGGAGAATGCCTGCACCAACTCAGCTCACACTAACCTAAAGTGAAGGGGGTGAATGCCTGTACCAACTCAGCTCACACTAACCTAAAGTGAAGGGGGTGAATGCCTGCACCAACTCAGCTCACACTAACCTAAAGTGAAGGGGGTGAATGTCTGTACCAACTCAGCTCACACTAACCTAAAGTGAAGGGGGTGAATGCCTGCACCAACTCAGCTCACACTAACCTAAAGTGAAGGGGGTGAATGCCTGCACCAACTCAGCTCACACTAACCTAAAGTGAAGGGGGTGAATGCCTGCACCAACACAGCTCACACTAACCTAAAGTGAAGGGGGAGAATGCCTGCACCAACTCAGCTCACACTAACCAAAAGTGAAGGGGGTGAATGCCTGCACCAACTCAGCTCACACTAACCTAAAGTGAAGGGGGAGAATGCCTGCACCAACTCAGCTCACACTAACCTAAAGTGAAGGGGGAGAATGCCTGCACCAACTCAGCTCACACTAACCTAAAGTGAAGGGGGAGAATGCCTGCACCAACTCAGCTCACACTAACCTAAAGTGAAGGGGGAGAATGCCTGCACCAACTCAGCTCACACTAACCTAAAGTGAAGGGGGTGAATGCCTGCACCAACTCAGCTCACACTAACCTAAAGTAAAAGGGGAGAATGCCTACACCAACTCAGCTCACACTAACCTAAAGTGAAGGGGGAGAATGCCTGCACCAACTCAGCTCACACTAACCTAAAGTAAAAGGGGAGAATGCCTACACCAACTCAGCTCACACTAACCTAAAGTGAAGGGGGAGAATGCCTGCACCAACTCAGCTCACACTAACCTAAAGTGAAGGGGGAGAATGCCTGCATCAACTCAGCTCACACTAACCTAAAGTGAAGGGGGTGAATGCCTGCACCAACTCAGCTCACACTAACCTAAAGTGAAGGGGGTGAATGCCTGCACCAACACAGCTCACACTAACCTAAAGTGAAGGGGGCGAATGCCTGCATCAACACAGCTCACACTAACCTAAAGTGAAGGGGGAGAATGCCTGCACCAACTCAGCTCACACTAACCTAAAGTGAAGGGGGAGAATGCCTGCACCAACTCAGCTCACACTAACCTAAAGTGAAGGGGGAGAATGCCTGCACCAACTCAACTGACACTAACCTAAAATGAAGGGGGCAAATGCCTGCACCAACACAGCTCACACTAACCTAAAGTGAAGGGGGAGAATGCCTGCACCAACTCAGCTCACACTAACCTAAAGTGAAGGGGGAGAATGCCTGCACCAACTCAGCTCACACTAACCTAAAGTGAAGGGGGAGAATGCCTGCACCAACTCAGCTCACACTAACCTAAAGTGAAGGGGGAGAAGGCCTGCACCAACTCAGCTCACACTAACCTAAAGTGAAGGGGGTGAATGCCTGCACCAACTCAGCTCACACTAACCTAAAGTGAAGGGGGTGAATGCCTGTACCAACACAGCTCACACTAACCTAAAGTGAAGGGGGAGAATGCCTGCACCAACTCAGCTCACATTAACCTAAAGTGAAGGGGGTGAATGCCTGCACCAACTCAGCTCACACTAACCTAAAGTGAAGGGGGTGAATGAGTGTACCAACACAGCTCACACTAACCTAAAGTGAAGGGGGAGAATGCCTGCACCAACTCAGCTCACACTAACCTAAAGTGAAGGGGGAGAATGCCTGCACCAACTCAGCTCACACTAACCTAAAGTGAAGGGGGAGAATGTCTGCACCAACTCAGCTCACACTAACCTAAAGTGAAGGGGGCTAATGCCTGCAGCAACACAGCTCACACTAACCTAAAGTGATGGGGGAGAATGGCTGTACCAACTCAGCTCACACTAACCTAAAGTGAAGGGGGCGAATGCCTGCACCAACACAGCTCACACTAAGGAAATAGTTACCCATCACAATAACGAATGCCAAGTAGTCAAAGTATATCAGAGAGTTAATAACCAGGAGAGAACATGGGCTCAAGTAACAGCAAGTGGCAGAAATGAAAGGTATAAAAATTACAACAAGCAATCAAAAAACGGATATGCACAAGTGAACCGCAACAAGACACATTTGAAAAAAACGAATTAACCAAGGATAACATAGGTACTGTAAACTTTAAAATAGTTAACCTCTCTAATTATGAATTATCGAGAGAGGAATGTTGTGCACTAAGCAAAGGCTGGAATTTTGCTCTGGCTCAGAGAGCAGACAAATTAGTTGCTGTAAATGGACTGAGACTGTGTTAGAAGCTTTAATTTTGACATAATGTTTAACAAACGCAATGAAGTAAAAAGTGAATTTTATAAGCCTAGTTGCTTTAACCCACCATTATGTAAGGAGTTAGAAATGTTTTTAAACATATGTGAAGCACAAATAGTTGAAACACTAGACAATAGAGCTGGATATTTATTACAACTTGACTAAAAATGAGAAATAATGTTTTGATAAATTATATAAAATGAAGAAGTACTGATATTTAAGGCTGATAAAGGGGGATCTTTGGTAGGACTAGATAGGGGAGAATATGAGTATAAAATGAGAGGGTTGTTAAAAGACCAAAAATTCTATAAAAAAGTGACATTCTCAGATGTAAAAAAGGGATATGCACTTATAGATTCTTGCATAGAAGAATGGTTCTGCCCCCCTTCTAAGGCCTATTGTTGCAAGTTGTTGCAAGTGCTAAAAGTAAGGCTGAAGGGCTATCTGTTTTTGTGGACAAAGTTACAAAAAGTGGTACCTAAAAACATTACATATATAAGAGATAGCTTTGACTTTTTGAGTAAAATTGAGACTGTAGTTGTGAATGAAACTGATGTGTTAGTTACATTGGATATTAATTACTTCTATACTATGATTCCTAATATAGATGGTATGGAAACAGTCAGAACTGAACATTTAAGATCTAGAATGTTCTCTTCGGATACGGTAGGATTGCTTATAGAAATGATTGATTTGGTATTAAGTCACAACTATTTGGAGTTATATGAACAATTGTATGTTCAAATCAATGGAGTGGCTGTGGGAGCAGCTTTAGCTCCCAATTATGCTAATGTATTTATGCAAGGTTGGGAGACAGCTAACATCATCAGTAGTGAATATAATGCATATATATTAAAGATGGTTCACTTTATTGATGATGTCTTTTTAATTTGGAGAGGGCCTATTGATATCTTGAATGATTTGCTGAAATATATTAATAATGTATGCTCATACCTTAAATTTACTCATAATTATGATATGCACAGAATTAACTATTTAGATCTCACTATTTATAAGGAAGACAGTAGGTTGATATCTAAGATTTATAAGAAAGATTTTTTTCTACATTTTCCAAGTGGTTTTTGACTGGAACATGGCTGAAGGTAGCTATACTACTGGACTTAGAAGGAACCAACATGAACGACTTACTGGACTTTTATGCATGGAGTTCAATCCTCTTATGCAGAATCCAGTTTTTCCAACTAATGATAAAGAACTTACTGACTATGACACCCATAAGAAATTTACAGAGCTATACAGGGACCTAGAGAATAAAATGTATAGCTTCAAGATACTACAATGGCAGAGGTTTCATTTGGAGGCATCGCTGAAGTATAAAATAGTACCCAGAGGTTTAAGGGTACTAAACATGCCTACTTATGGAGAAACATATCCAGACCTTCTACAAAAATGGCTGAATCTCAATCTTCAGTTGAGCTGTGACTACATGCATCTATTACTTGAACATTTGAAACCACATGAGAAAAACCTAGCAGATGATATAGAGAAATTACAGAGTCAACTTGTTAACAATTTCTCTACTGAGGTTTTAGGCAGCAGACTGGATGATCTGTTTGATAATATACGGGGCTATGATAAAAGATTACAAAATACAAAAATGAGGAAACTACAACGTGACCTCAATGATTTTCAGTGTAAAGAAGTCTTTTCATGGCCCAGGAAAGTAGCATTTAATACTGACCCTTTAGAAAGTAACACTACTTTATCCAATGTCTCTAATACATTTGATCAAGGTGACACTGTCACTTTAACCAGAGACCTTGAAAGTACTGCTGACGTCAAAGTCAGAGTAGAACAGACAGAGCCTGCTATTTTTGAAAATGGTGCCAGTGTGAATGAAGTTTCAGCGACGGCTTCAAATAAAACGAACACAGGCAATGGAAATAGGCATAATGAGGCTACCTCCACCTCTCAGACTTTTTTAGAGTCGAAAGACACAACACAAACCTCCATTCTACCCTTTGTCTTGAAGAAAGCACTACCGATAAGGGAGAGATTAAACAGCAGGAATTGGAAAGGCAGGATATGACAGCAGAAGGAACGAGGAACATATTCAAATGCAATGACTACACAGAGCAAGAATCCCAAGACCTGGTAATAAATGTATCCAGCTTTCAATTAACTGCAGCACAGGTATCCCTTTGGAATAAAGGTTTAAGTTTTATTCCGATACAGAAAACATCATTGACTGATATACTGAAAGAACTTAAACTGTTTTCTCGTACATTAACTTTAAAAACAATATTTAAGGATACTGGAACTGGTCAAATAAATGAATTTAAACATCCTAGTGTATATGTACCAAAACCACATCTGGTTATAGAAACTTTTGCTAGCGTGTGTGAAAATGAGATTAGAGATATGTATGCTCAAGATCATTCACCTGTATTCCATAATTTAACCAAAATGGAAACTGAAGCATTAATACAATGAAATGTATCCCCTAGTATAGAGATAAGGCCAGCAGACAAAGGGGGTAGTATAGTGGTGATGGATAAATTGTTTTATATCTAACAAATGATGGAGCTATTGAATTTGAAGAGACTTACTTGGCCATTAATGAAAGTCAAGTAAAGCGTATTATTGATAGAGTGTCTGTTTCTATTTTTGACCTTTTTGTAACAAAACAAATTTCTGAAGAGCTTCTTAATTATTTTCAGTTAGTGTACCCTACCATACCCATCATCTACAGATTACCGAAGGTACATAAGAACATAACCCACCTATCCATGAGACCCATAGTCTCAAGCAAAGGATGGGTTACAGAAGCTGTTTCTATTTATGTTGAAAAGTGCTTACATCCTATTTTGGCTCTATGTGATACTGTACTTAGGGACACAAAAGCATTTTTGAATTTATTATACAGCAGGGTATCAGCTTTAAATGATGAATATATGTTTGCGATCATGGATATTACTTCTCTATTCACAGTAATACCAAACAACTGGGGTATTGAGAGAATATGTGATATACTGAATGATAAGCAGGCATATAATAATGCTAAAATTAATTTGATCTGTGAATTACTTGACATTATATCGGATAATAATGTTTTTACTTTCAATGAGAAATTTTATTTACAGAAAGCTGGCGTAGCTATGGGTGCAGCATGTGCAAATAGGTACGCCAACCTAGTATTAGTAGCATGGGAGAGTGAATTTTTGTTACAGAATAATATGCTTGTGGATAAAATTCTATGGTATACATGTTTTGTAGATTTGTTTTGTTATGGGGGCACAACTGATGAATTGCAATGTTTGATTGAATATCTGCATAGCATCACAGAATTTCTTAGATTTACTTATCAATGTTCACATGAATCGATTGAATTCTTAGATGTTTCTGTTAGGAAGTCGCAGTTTAAAAAGATTGCCACCAATATGTACATGAAGCCTAGTCGTAGAAATAGCATCCTACATAAAGCAAGTATGCATCCTGGACATGTACATAGAAATGTCATAAAGGGACAATTTATGAGAGCCAGTCACCTGCATAATACTAATGAAGGCTTAAATAATACAGTATCACTTTTAAAAAAAGAATTTAAGGATAGGGGTTACAGCAACAGAGACATTGATAGTAGTATTAAGACTATGAATGAGAAACGAGACAATAGAGGTAAAGCATTCTTCTCAGAAGCAAATGAAGAATAAAATATTATATATAGTGGTAATAATTGAAAATTAGGTTTCCAATAACTTATTCTAGTGACATTAGGAGATTCTGTGGTATCTTTGAAAAGAACTGGAATATTCTGCACTCAGTACCACAGGTGCACAATGTTCTGGAGGATAAACCTATTTTTTCTTTTATAAATAAGAAATCTTTAAAAAGACAGCTCTGTTACAAATCAAGCACCTCAAAACAGCCTATATCATCACAAAGAATAGGAACATTTCCCTATAGAAACTGCATGGCCTGCAATTATGTGTATAACAAATCTGTCTTCCAACACCCTACCTTAATTTTCACCATTGAGATTAATTTCTATGAAGATTGTAAAACACACAACTTAGTTTACTTTAGCTTCTGCACTAAATGCTCTGCATTTTATATAGGCAAAACCAACAGATGCCTTAAAGAACGTGTGCTTGAGCACCTGAGAGATATAGCTAATAAAAAAGACATCAGTGCTCTGGCTAAACATGTACAAGCAGAGAATTCACAGCATGTTTTTAACTTTATGGTGGTATAAATCATTAATAAAAATAATAGAGATGGGGATATTAAGAATAAAGTGGAAGAAGAACAAAAATTGATTCTGCAACTTCAGGCAGATAAGACCCCGGGTTAAACAGTGCAGCCTCCTTGAAACCCTTTTTGAAATCAAGACCATTGAAACACTGAAGCAGTTTTTTACTTCTGTTTTTAACAAAAGTTTTTAATACATTTATATTTCTGTTCTTAAAGAATTTGTATGACATCATAGAGTAACAGCTCTTTGATTGGATGTGTTTTGATTTAAATTTATTGTCTTGATGCATGTGAATGAGTCTGAAGAAGCGATTAGTTGTTGAATCACGAAAGCGCTAACTCTTGTTTTTCTTATTAAAGTTTTATTTTCTTGGAACTTTTGAATTTAGAACTTATTCAGCCGTGGTCAGTTTGTTTTATTTTATTTTTGCTACTGCTTTGAGGTGTAAACCAAGCGTTTATCCCGTCTTTGGACCTTTCTTTTTCTACATTAAGTTACAACTATTTGGAGTTATATGAACAATTGTATGTTCATATCAATGGAGTGGCTATGGGAGCAGCATTAGCTCCCAATTATGCTAATGTATTTATGCAAGGTTGGGAGACAGCTAACATCATCAATAGTGAATATAATGCATATATATATTAAAGATGGTTCACTTTATTGATGATGTCTTTTTAATTTGGAGAGGGCCTATTGATATCTTGAATAATTTCCTGAAATATATTAATAATGTATGTTCATACCTTAAATTTACTCATAATTATGACATGCACAGAATTAACTATTTAGATCTTACTATTTATAAGAAAAACAATAGGTTGATATCTAAGATTTATAAGAAAGATTTTCAGAACATGTACTTACATTATTCTAGTCTCCATCCCAAGAAAACAAAATCTAACATTGTTAAGGGCCAGTTAAAAAGGATAAGCAATCTTACTAAAGATGATAATGTTTTCATACAAGAAGATGGAAATTTCTGTAAAAGAATGGAATGTAGAGGGTATCCTAACAAGGATATGAATAAGTTGTTAAAGAAATAGATGTAAGAAAAGTATCTAAATGTGATAGTACAAAAAGAAGAGAATATATGCATAAGACAGCACTAGCAGTGCAAAATAGTGTTGATTCTAAAGCTATAAAAAGTATTATTAGTAGAAATCGGGGTATTTTCAAAACTTATAATGACATTATTAAAAAGATAGGTACAGGGCCCAGGTTTGTACAAACGAGGGCTAAAATTATAAAGATTTCTTTCAAAGTAAATTGAATAGAAAAATACAAGTTAAAGTTAAAAAAGGAATGAATAAGTGTTTCAACTGTAACATGTGCAATTATTTGTATACTGACTCTAGTGAAAGTGAAGTGGGAAACTATGTAGTCAGAATACCAGGAAGCTTTTCATGTAAGAGTAAAAATATAGTTTATTTATTAATGTGCATGTATTGTCATGCTTTTTATGTGGGAAGAACTACCAGGGAGCTCAACAGAAGAATTTACGAGCATAAGTATGCGATTGCCAACGGAGATGAAAAGAATGCTATGTGTAAACACTATAAAGAAAGTAAATGCAAAGTTAATTTTAAATGTTTAGCATTAGAAGCACTGAGTAACACCAAGAAAATTATTAACATAGAAGAAGAACTGGGATGGCTAGAGTACTGTTGGCAAGTTAAATTAAATGCATGTTTTTCCCTGGTCTCAATAATAGAGAGGAATTTGTTATGTACTTAAAAAGAAAAGGGTTAAAACATTGACTTTTTTAGAACTTTTGTAGAAGTTTTATTTCTCTTTAATTTAGCTTATTTTATCATGTGACTAGGCTCTTTCTTTAATTTAGCCTATTTTATCATGTGACTAGTCTTCTTAACTTAGATTGGATGTTGTTGGGTAATGTATCCCAAGAATGGGTATTTAATATATGTAATGAACAATAAATTTTAGTCTGAAGAAGACTCTGAGAGTGAAGGGAGATGAAAGCGCTAACTGAAGTCATTGTCTTGTTAATAAAGTGCCGGTAATCCTACAGATACTGCAATTTATTTTTTATTTAAT
>NC_056747.1:1286795511-1286835511 GCF_019279795.1 Protopterus annectens
CTGTTCTCCTTAATTTATAGCCCCACACTGATCTCATTGACTTGTGAGTGATCTGTCCCTGTTCTCCTTAATTTATAGCCCCACACTGATCTCACTGACTTGTGGGTGATCTGTCCCTATTCTCCTTAATTTATAGCCCCACACTGATCTCGCTGACTTGTGGGTGATCTGTCCCTGTTCTCCTTAATTTATAGCCCCACACTGATCTCATTGACTTGTGGGTGATCTGTCCCTGTTCTCCTTAATTTATAGCCCCACACTGATCTCATTGACTTGTGAGTGATCTGTCCCTGTTCTCCTTAATTTATACCCCACACTGATCTCATTGACTTGTGGGTGATCTGTCCATGTTCTCCTTAATTTATAGCCCCACACTGATCTCATTGACTTGTGAGTGATCTGTCCCTGTTCTCCTTAATTTATAGCCCCACACTGATCTCATTGACTTGTGAGTGATCTGTCCCTGTTCTCCTTAATTTATAGCCCCACACTGATCTCATTGACTTGTGGGTGATCTGTCCCTGTTCTCCTTAATTTATAGCCCCACACTGATCTCATTGACTTGTGGGTGATCTGTCCCTGTTCTCCTTAATTTATAGTCCCACACTGATCTAATTGACTTGTGAGTGATCTGTCCCTGTTCTCCTTAATTTATAGCCCCACATTGATCTCATTGACTTGTGAGTGATCTGACCCTGTTCTCCTTAATTTATAGCCCCACACTGATCTCATTGACTTGTGAGTGATCTGTCTCTGTTCTCCTTAATTTATAGCCCCACACTGATCTCATTGACTTGTGGGTGATCTGTCCCTGTTCTCCTTAATTTATAGCCCCACACTGATCTCATTGACTTGTGGGTGATCTGTCCCTGTTCTCCTTAATTTATAGCCCCACACTGATCTCATTGACTTGTGAGTGATCTGTCCCTGTTCTCCTTAATTTATAGCCCCACACTGATCTCATTGACTTGTGGGTGACCTGTCCCTGTTTTCCTTAATTTATAGTCCCACACTGATCTCATTGACTTGAGTGATCTGTCCCTGTTCTCCTTAATTTATAGCCCCACACTGATCTCATTGACTTGTGGGTGATCTGTCCCTGTTCTCCTTAATTTATAGCCCCACACTGATCTCATTGACTTGTGGGTGATCTGTCCCTGTTCTCCTTAATTTATAGCCCCACACTGATCTCATTGACTTGTGGGTGATCTGTCCCTGTTCTCCTTAATTTATAGCCCCACGCTGATTTCATTGACTTGTGGGTGATCTCTCCCTGTTCTCCTTAATTTATAGCCCCACACTGATCTTATTGACTTGTGGATGATCTGTCCCTGTTCTCCTTAATTTATAGCCCCACACTGATCTCATTGACTTGTGAGTGATCTGTCCCTGTTCTCTTTAATTTATAGCCCCACACTGATCTCATTGACTTGTGAGTGATCTCTCCCTGTTCTCCTTAATTTATAGCCCCACACTGATCTCATTGACTTGTGAGTGATCTGTCCCTGTTCTCCTTAATTTATAGCCCCACACTGATCTCATTGACTTGTGGGTGATCTGTCCCTGTTCTCCTTAATTTATAGCCCCACACTGATCTCATTGACCTGTGAGTGATCTGTCCCTGTTCTCCTTAATTTATAGCCCCACACTGATCTCATTGACTTGTGGGTGATCTGTCCCTGTTCTCCTTAATTTATAGCCCCACACTGATCTCACTGACTTGCGGGTGATCTGTCCCTGTTCTCCTTAATTTATAGCCCCACACTGATCTCATTGACTTGTGGGTGATCTGTCCCTGTTCTCCTTAATTTATAGCCCCACACTGATCTCATTGACTTGTGAGTGATCTGTCCCTGTTCTCCTTAATTTATAGCCCCACACTGATCTCATTGACTTGTGGGTGATCTGTCCCTGTTCTCCTTAATTTATAGCCCCACACTGATCTCATTGACTTGTGGGTGATCTGTCCCTGTTCTCCTTAATTTATAGCCCCACACTGATCTCATTGACTTGTGGGTGATCTGTCCCTGTTCTCCTTAATTTATAGCCCCACACTGATCTCATTGACTTGTGAGTGATCTGTCCCTGTTCTCCTTAATTTATAGCCCCACACTGATCTCATTGACTTGTGGGTGATCTGTCCCTGTTCTCCTTAATTTATAGCCCCACACTGATCTCATTGACTTGTGGGTGATCTGTTCCTGTTCTCCTTAATTTACAGCCCCACACTGATCTCATTGACTTGTGAGTGATCTGTCCCTGTTATCCTTAATTTATAGCCCCAGACTGATCTCATTGACGTGTGAGTGATCTGTCCCTGTTCTCCTTAATTTATAGCCCCACACTGATCTCATTGACGTGTGAGTGATCTGTCCCTGTTCTCCTTAATTTATAGCCCCACACTGATCTCATTGACTTGTGAGTGATCTGTCCCTGTTCTCCTTAATTTATAGCCCCACACTGATCTCATTGACTTGTGAGTGATCTGTCCCTGTTCTCCTTAATTTATAGCCCCACACTGATCTCATTGACTTGTGAGTGATCTGTCCCCGTTCTCCTTAATTTATAGCCCCACACTGATCTCATTGACTTGTGAGTGATCTGTCCCTGTTCTCCTTAATTTATAGCCCCATACTGATCTCATTGACTTGTGAGTGATCTGTCCCTGTTCTCCTTAATTTATAGCCCCACACTGATCTCATTGACTTGTGAGTGATCTGTCCCTGTTCTCCTTAATTTATAATCCCACACTGATCTCATTGACTTGTGAGTGATCTGTCCCTGTTCTCCTTAATTTATAGCCCCACACTGATCTCATTGACTTGTGGGTGATCTGTTCCAGTCAGCTGGTCATCCTTCCCTTAAGGATGAACGTTGCAAACATGAGCCATCTAGATGACCTTTTAATTATCTTTGGAACTGGTTTGGGGATACAGGCCTCCTCATCAGTACCAGTACGACTCATATTATGCTTTTTGGTATTACTGGAAGGGTTGCAGAGTGTGCTGATCCTATTATCTGTGACCCCTTAGGTGAAGTCTTTTTTCAGGTCCGGTAGTTGTGGTACCTGGGGGGGGGGGGGGCTGTGGATTGATCAGTGTGCTGACTGTCACTCAAGAGTGCATTTAATTGCTCAGAAGATCCTTTGATATTTACCTGAACTCTCCAGCATTTGTAGGTATCCCAGAGCGTATGTATAGGAAGTTACACGGCATGCAGTACATTTTTAGAAGCAGTCATTATAAAGACCTCAGGGAGACAAGAAGCTCAACCACAGTGTCTGTGTTGATTATTAAACATTCTGATCAGCACTCGTGTCACTTGTGCCAGAAGTGAAGAACTTTATTTTGTTTTTCAAACTTAATGTTTCTAAGTAAAGAACAAAAGTTTACAGTTAGAAAATGTTGCAACCTGCAACTCCAGAAATTCTCTTGCTGTGTGGCAATGTAGCAGAAAATTGGAAGCTAGGATCCAATAATCTGATTTGTTTCTCACTACAAGTGAAATAGTTGAGAAGCCAGAACAGGTGTGATGTGCCACATTTCTGCATGCCACTGGAGAAGAAGTCTTGAGGATATTTAACATTTTTATCTTTCAAAAAGAGGAGAAAGACAAGACATCAGCATTTAGAAAAAAGTGCATGAATTCTTGCGAGCCTAGGAAAAATGTTATATCACATGATATTGGCTTCACTGCAAAAGGAGACAATAAACATATCTAGCCTCCCCTGTGAATGTGTTGGCATTAAACTTGTCCTTCTTTCCTACTTTTCCCAATTTCCCTCATACCTTTTTCAAAACTTTTCTGTAGTCCTCTTGAATGCATTTCTGGATTCCCTCTGTATTATACATTGTGGTAGTTCCTTTCAAGTGTTCACAACCCTATTAGTAAAACTGTACTTTCAGAGTTCCAGGGAATACTTTCTATAACGTGCTCACTGTATTCCCTCCTTCCCTGCCTCTCTGTTCTTGTTCAGAATGATCCCTTTATATCTCCCTGATACGGTTTTGTGTATCAGTATAATGTGCTCACTGTATTCCCTCCTTCCCTGCCTCTCTGTTCTTGTTCAGAATGATCCCTTTATATCTCCCTGATACGGTTTTGTGTATCAGTATAACGTGCTCACTGTATTCCCTCCTTCCCTGCCTCTCTGTTCTTGTTCAGAATGATCCCTTTATATCTCCCTGATACGGTTTTGTGTATCAGTATAACGTGCTCACTGTATTCCCTCCTTCCATGCCTCTCTGTTCTTGTTCAGAATGATCCCTTTATATCTCCCTGATACGGTTTTGTGTATCAGTATAATGTGCTCACTGTATTCCCTCCTTCCCTGCCTCTCTGTTCTTGTTCAGAATGATCCCTTTATATCTCCCTGATACGGTTTTGTGTATCAGTATAATGTGCTCACTGTATTCCCTCCTTCCCTGCCTCTCTGTTCTTGTTCAGAATGATCCCTTTATATCTCCCTGATACGGTTTTGTGTATCAGTATAACGTGCTCACTGTATTCCCTCCTTCCCTGCCTCTCTGTTCTTGTTCAGAATGATCCCTTTATATCTCCCTGATACGGTTTTGTGTATCAGTATAATGTGCTCACTGTATTCCTCCTTCCCTGCCTCTCTGTTCTTGTTCAGAATGATCCCTTTATATCTCCCTGATACGGTTTTGTGTATCAGTATAATGTGCTCACTGTATTCCCTCCTTCCCTGCCTCTCTGTTCTTGTTCAGAATGATCCCTTTATATCTCCCTGATACGGTTTTGTGTATCAGTATAATGTGCTCACTGTATTCCCTCCTTCCCTGCCTCTCTGTTCTTGTTCAGAATGATCCCTTTATATCTCCCTGATACGGTTTTGTGTATCAGTATAATGTGCTCACTGTATTCCCTCCTTCCCTGCCTCTCTGTTCTTGTTCAGAATGATCCCTTTATATCTCCCTGATACGGTTTTGTGTATCAGTATAACGTGCTCACTGTATTCCCTCCTTCCCTGCCTCTCTGTTCTTGTTCAGAATGATCCCTTTATATCTCCCTGATACGGTTTTGTGTATCAGTATAATGTGCTCACTGTATTCCCTCCTTCCCTGCCTCTCTGTTCTTGTTCAGAATGATCCCTTTATATCTCCCTGATACGGTTTTGTGTATCAGTATAATGTGCTCACTGTATTCCCTCCTTCCCTGCCTCTCTGTTCTTGTTCAGAATGATCCCTTTATATCTCCCTGATACGGTTTTGTGTATCAGTATAACGTGCTCACTGTATTCCTCCTTCCCTGCCTCTCTGTTCTTGTTCAGAATGATCCCTTTATATCTCCCTGATACGGTTTTGTGTATCAGTATAATGTGCTCACTGTATTCCCTCCTTCCCTGCCTCTCTGTTCTTGTTCAGAATGATCCCTTTATATCTCCCTGATACGGTTTTGTGTATCAGTATAATGTGCTCACTGTATTCCCTCCTTCCCTGCCTCTCTGTTCTTGTTCAGAATGATCCCTTTATATCTCCCTGATACGGTTTTGTGTATCAGTATAACGTGCTCACTGTATTCCCTCCTTCCCTGCCTCTCTGTTCTTGTTCAGAATGATCCCTTTATATCTCCCTGATACGGTTTTGTGTATCAGTATAACGTGCTCACTGTATTCCCTCCTTCCCTGCCTCTCTGTTCTTGTTCAGAATGATCCCTTTATATCTCCCTGATACGGTTTTGTGTATCAGTATAACGTGCTCACTGTATTCCCTCCTTCCCTGCCTCTCTGTTCTTGTTCAGAATGATCCCTTTATATCTCCCTGATACGGTTTTGTGTATCAGTATAACGTGCTCACTGTATTCCCTCCTTCCCTGCCTCTCTGTTCTTGTTCAGAATGATCCTTTATATCTCCCTGATACGGTTTTGTGTATCAGTATAACGTGCTCACTGTATTCCCTCCTTCCCTGCCTCTCTGTTCTTGTTCAGAATGATCCCTTTATATCTCCCTGATACGGTTTTGTGTATCAGTATAACGTGCTCACTGTATTCCCTCCTTCCCTGCCTCTCTGTTCTTGTTCAGAATGATCCCTTTATATCTCCCTGATACGGTTTTGTGTATCAGTATAACGTGCTCACTGTATTCCCTCCTTCCCTGCCTCTCTGTTCTTGTTCAGAATGATCCCTTTATATCTCCCTGATACGGTTTTGTGTATCAGTATAACGTGCTCACTGTATTCCCTCCTTCCCTGCCTCTCTGTTCTTGTTCAGAATGATCCCTTTATATCTCCCTGATACGGTTTTGTGTATCAGTATAACGTGCTCACTGTATTCCCTCCTTCCCTGCCTCTCTGATCTTGTTCAGAATGATCCCTTTATATCTCCCTGATACGGTTTTGTGTATCAGTATAATGTGCTCACTGTATTCCCTCCTTCCCTGCCTCTCTGTTCTTGTTCAGAATGATCCCTTTATATCTCCCTGATACGGTTTTGTGTATCAGTATAACGTGCTCACTGTATTCCCTCCTTCCCTGCCTCTCTGTTCTTGTTCAGAATGATCCCTTTATATCTCCCTGATACGGTTTTGTGTATCAGTATAATGTGCTCACTGTATTCCCTCCTTCCCTGCCTCTCTGTTCTTGTTCAGAATGATTCCTTTATATCTCCCTGATACGGTTTTGTGTATCAGTATCATGTGCTCACTGTATTCCCTCCTTCCCTGCCTCTCTGTTCTTGTTCAGAATGATCCCTTTATATCTTCCTGATACGGTTTTGTGTATCAGTATCATGTGCTCACTGTATTCCCTCCTTCCCTGCCTCTCTGTTCTTGTTCAGAATGATCCCTTTATATCTCCCTGATACGGTTTTGTGTATCAGTATAATGTGCTCACTGTATTCCCTCCTTCCCTGCCTCTCTGTTCTTGTTCAGAATGATCCCTTTATATCTCCCTGATACGGTTTTGTGTATCAGTATCATGGTCTCCATGTCTCTACTGGTCAGTGTGAACAGCCATGGCTGCTCTTCCTTCTGATCATAACTATTTTTCCTCGTCACCTCATGGATCTTTCCAATAAGATTCCTCTGCATCTGCCCAGTAACCTGACGTCTATTTATACAGCCACCAGACGTGCATGCACTAGTTAAACTCTGGTCTGACTAAGGCATTGTAGAATGGAAGTATTAATTCTTTGCTTCTGTAATGCTACCTCAGCATTCTGTCTGCTGCAACCATTGCCCTTACACTCTGTTTCTGGTGGTTTAATTCAGTTGCGATCAACACCTCAGATACTCTCTCTCTTTGCTCTTTTGCCATCAGGCTCACTCTTTTACAACTGATAGCTCACTCTAGGGTTGTTTTATATTTGGTGGAATATTCTGCATTTGCTTGCACTGAACTTCTGTATATTTCTTCAGCTTTTCTTATTATTTGCAACAGCCTTCCTCCCACCATCCACTGCTACACTGACTTTTATGTCAGCAAAGAGGATGATCCTGTTTTTCATTTTCTGTTCTGTATCTGAGACAAACATACTAAGGAATGCTGTAAACATAACATACCCTGCAGTAGCCAGTTTGATAATTTCTAAAATCTTCCTGCTCACCACAACCCTGAGTGTCCCACCATTCAACCACACACCTATCCAGTTCCTTAGTCTTACCTCCAGCCCCCAAATCTTCTAGAATTTCTATTAATCTGCTGTGTGGAGCCAAGTTAAAGGCCTTTGTAAAGTCTAGATAAACTGCATGTATCTGCACTCCCCAGTTAAGTTCATCTGCAATCCAGTCATTAAACCAAATCAGGTTTGAGTCTTACCTATGCCTGACTATAAGCATGTTGGTTGTTTTTGTCAAGAATTGTTATCAGATTTCTCCTCATAATTGTATTTATAACTTTTCTTGTCACTGCAGAGTAGCCAGCAGATGTTTACTTGCCATGTTTCTGCCCTCTCCTCTTTGCACTGGCTCCCTGCCTGACCTTTTGCACTTTGGCACTAGCTAATGATCTCTGAAGGATCTCTGTCAAGGGAGTGGTCTGCTGACATACTGACCAGATTTCTGAGGACTATATGAGGCAGTCTATCTTGATCTTTTACTTTATCGTGCCTAAAAGCAGTCAGTTCCCACTGAATCTCATCCCTCTCTATCCAGCTGTCTGCCCACTGTTATCTCTTCTGCCATCCATCTGTCTCTGTTCCAACATCACAAAGTCCTGCTATTTTTCTCTCTGAAGACTAAAGCAAAGTATTCATTCAGTACCTCTATTTTTTCCAGTCTTCTATGATCTTTCTCCCATCTTTCCTTAGCCTGGACAGTTTTGCCCCTTTCTTTCTTCTTTGTGCTATATACTTAAAAAAAGTGCTTCCTTTCCTGGTACTTTTTCATTATTTGTTCTTTACAAATGCACATGGACCTATAGGGACTATAGCTACTAATACTACTAGTGTGCATGGACCTATGGAGACTATAGCTACTAATACTACTAGTGCACATGGACCTATGCAGACTGTAGATACTAATACTACTAGTGCGCATGGACCTATGGAGACTATAGGTACTAATACTGCTAGTGCGCATGGACCTATGGAGACTATAGCTGCTACTACTACTACTCATGCACGTGGACATATGGAGACTATAGCTACTAATACTACTAGTGCTCATGGATATATGTAGACTATAGCTACTAATACTACTAGTGCGCATGGACCTATGGAGACTATAGCTTCTAATACTACTAGTGCCATGGACCTATGGAAACTATAGCTACTAATACTACTAGTGCGCATGGATCTATGAAGACTATAGCTACTAATACTACTAATGCACATGGACCTATGCAGACTATAGGCACTAATACTGCTAGTACGTGTGGACCTATGGAGACTACAGCTACTATTACTACTTGTGCACATGGACATATGGAGACTATAGCTGCTAATACTACTAGTGCCCATGGATATACGGAGACTATAGCTACGAATACCACTAGTGCGCATGGACCTATGGAGACTATAGCTACTAATACTACTAGTGCCCATGGACATATGGAGACTATAGCTACTAATACTACTAGAGCGCATGGACATATGGAGACTATAGCTACTAATACTACTAGTGCCCATGGACCTATGGAGACTACAGCTACTAATACTACTAGTGCCCATGGATGTATGGAGAGTATAGCTACTAATACTACTAGCACGCATGGACCTATGCAGACTGTAGGTACTAATACTACTAGTGTGCATGGACCTATGGAGACTATAGGTACTAATGCTACTAGTGCACATGGTCCTATGGAGAGTATAGCCACTAATACTACTAGTGTACAAGGATCTATGGAGACTATAGGTACTAATACTACTAGTGTGCATGGACCTATGGAGACTATAGGTACTAATACTACTAGTGGACATGGTCCTATGGAGACTATAGCTACTAATACTACTAGTGCCCATGGATGTATGGAGACTAGACCTACTAATACTACTAGCACACATGGACCTATGCAGACTGTAGGTACTAATACTACTAGTGCGCATGGACCTATGGAGACTATAGGTACTAATACTACTAGTGCACATGGACCTATGGAGACTATAGCTACTAATACTACTAGTGCACATGGACCTATGCAGACTATATGTACTAATACTAATAGTGTACACGGACCTATGGAGACTATAGGTACTAATATTACTAGTGCACATGATCCTATGGAGACTATAGTTACTAATATTACTAGTGCACATGGACCTATGGAGACTATAGGTTCTAATACTACTAGTGCACATGGACATAGGGAGACTATAGGTTCTAATACTACTAGTGTGCATGGACCTATGGAGACTATAGGTTCTAATACTACTAGTGTGCATGGACCTTTGGATACTATAGGTACTAATACTACTAGTGCACATGGACCTATGGAGACTATAGGTTCTAATACTACTAATGTGTATGGACCTATGGAGACTATATGTACTAACACTACTAGTGTGCATGGACCTAAGGAGACTATAGGTACTAATACTACTAGTGCACATGGACCTATGAAGACTATAGGTACTAATACTACTAGTGTGCATGGACCTATGGAGGCTATAGGTACTAATACTACTAGTGTGCATGGATGTATGGAGACTATAGCTACTAATACTACTAGTGTGTATGGACCTATGGAGACTATAGGTTCTAATACTACTAGTGTGCATGGACGTATGGAGACTATAGGAACTAATACTACTAGTGCGCATGGTCCTATGGAGACTATAGGTACTAATACTACTAGTGTGCATGGACCTATGGAGACTATAGGTACTAATACTACTAGTGCACATGGACCTATGGAGACTATAGCTATTAATACTACTAGTGCACATGGACCTATGGAGACTATAGCTATTAATACTACTAGTGCGAATGGACCTATGGAGACTATAGCTACTAATACTACTAGTTTCCATGGACATATGGAGACTATAGCTACTAATACTACTAGTGCACATGGACCTATGGAGACTATAGCTACTAATACTACTAGTGCCCATGGACGTATGGAGACTATAGCTACTAATCCTACTAGTGCACATGGACCTATGGAGACTATAGGTTCTAATACTACTAGTGTGCATGGACCTAGGGAGACTATAGGTTCTAATACTACTAGTGTGCATGGACCTATGGAGACTATAGGTTCTAATACTACTAGTGCACATGGACCTATGGAGACTATAGATACTAATACTACTAGTGCACATGGACCTATGGAGACTATAGGTTCTATTACTACTAGTGTGCATGGACCTATGGAGACTATATGTACTAATACTACTAGTGTGCATGGACCTAAGGAGACTATAGGTACTAATACTACTAGTGCCATGGACCTATGGAAACTATAGCTACTAATCCTACTAGTGCCCATGGACGTATGGAGACTATAGCTACTAATCCTACTAGTGCACATGGACCTATGGAGACTATAGGTTCTAATACTACTAGTGCACATGGACCTAGGGAGACTATAGGTTCTAATACTACTAGTGTGCATGGACCTATGGAGACTATAGGTTCTAATACTGCTAGTGCACATGGACCTATGTAGACTATAGATACTAATACTACTAGTGCACATGGACCTATGGAGACTATAGGTTCTATTACTACTAGTGTGCATGGACCTATGGAGACTATATGTACTAATACTACTAGTGTGCATGGACCTAAGGAGACTATAGGTACTAATACTACTAGTGCCATGGACCTATGGAAACTATAGCTACTAATACTACTAGTGCGCATGGATCTATGAAGACTATAGCTACTAATACTACTAGTGTCCATGGACATATGGAGACTATAGCTACTAATACTACTAGTGCACATGGACCTATGGAGACTATAGCTACTAATACTACTAGTGCCCATGGACGTATGGAGACTATAGCTACTAATCCTACTAGTGCCCATGGACGTATGGAGACTATAGCTACTAATCCTACTAGTGCACATGGACCTATGGAGACTATAGGTTCTAATACTACTAGTGCACATGGACCTAGGGAGACTATAGGTTCTAATACTACTAGTGTGCATGGACCTATGGAGACTATAGGTTCTAATACTACTAGTGCACATGGACCTATGGAGACTATAGATACTAATACTACTAGTGCACATGGACGTATGGAGACTATAGGTTCTATTACTACTAGTGTGCATGGACCTATGGAGACTATATGTACTAATACTACTAGTGTGCATGGACGTAAGGAGACTATAGGTACTAATACTACTAGTGCCATGGACCTATGGAAACTATAGCTACTAATACTACTAGTGTGCATGGATCTATGAAGACTATAGCTACTAATACTACTAATGCACATGGACCTATGCAGACTATAGGCACTAATACTGCTAGTACGTGTGGACCTATGGAGACTACAGCTACTACTACTACTTGTGCACATGGACATATGGAGACTATAGCTACTAATAGTACTAGTGCTCATGGATATACGGAGACTATAGCTACTAATACTACTAGTGCCCATGGACATATGGAGACTATAGCTACTAATACTACTAGAGCGCATGGATGTATGGAGACTATAGCTACTAATACTACTAGTGCCCATGGACCTATGGAGACTACAGCTACTAATACTACTAGTGCCCATGGATGTATGGAGAGTATAGCTACTAATACTACTAGCACGCATGGACCTATGCAGACTGTAGGTACTAATACTACTAGTGCGCATGGACCTATGGAGACTATAGGTACTAATGCTACTAGTGCACATGGTCCTATGGAGAGTATAGCTACTAATACTACTAGTGCACATGGACCTATGGAAACTATATCTACTAATACTACTAGTGCACATGGACCTATGCAGACCATATGTACTAATACTAATAGTGTACACGGACCTATGGAGACTATAGGCACTAATATTACTAGTGCACATGATCCTATGGAGACTATAGTTACTAATATTACTAGTGCACATGGACCTATGGAGACTATAGGTTCTAATACTACTAGTGCACATGGACCTAGGGAGACTATAGGTTCTAATACTACTAGTGTGCATGGACCTTTGGATACTATAGATACTAATACTACTAGTGCACATGGACCTATGGAGACTATAGGTTCTAATACTACTAATGTGCATGGACCTATGGAGACTATATGTACTAACACTACTAGTGTGCATGGACCTAAGGAGACTATAGGTACTAATACTACTAGTGCACATGGACCTATGAAGACTATAGGTACTAATACTACTAGTGTGCATGGACCTATGGAGGCTATAGGTACTAATACTGCTTGTGTGCATGGATCTATGGAGACTATAGGTACTAATACTACTAGTGTGTATGGACCTATGGAGACTATAGGTTCTAATACTACTAGTGTGCATGGACGTATGGAGACTATAGGAACTAATACTACTATTGGCATGGTCCTATGGAGACTATAGGTACTAATACTACTAGTGTGCATGGACCTATGGAGACTATAGGTACTAATACTACTAGTGCACATGGACCTATGGAGACTATAGCTATTAATACTACTAGTGTGAATGGACCTATGGAGACTATAGCTACTAATACTACTAGTTTCCATGGACATATGGAGACTATAGATACTAATACTACTAGTGCACATGGACCTATGGAGACTATAGCTACTAATACTACTAGTGCCCATGGACGTATGGAGACTATAGCTACTAATCCTACTAGTGCACATGGACCTATGGAGACTATAGGTTCTAATACTACTAGTGTGCATGGACCTAGGGAGACTATAGGTTCTAATACTACTAGTGTGCATGGACCTATGGAGACTATAGGTTCTAATACTACTAGTGCACATGGACCTATGGAGACTATAGATACTAATACTACTAGTGCACATGGACCTATGGAGACTATAGGTTCTATTACTACTAGTGTGCATGGACCTATGGAGACTATATGTACTAATACTACTAGTGTGCATGCACCTAAGGAGACTATAGGTACTAATACTACTAGTGCCATGGACCTATGGAAACTATAGCTACTAATCCTACTAGTGCCCATGGACGTATGGAGACTATAGCTACTAATCCTACTAGTGCACATGGACCTATGGAGACTATAGGTTCTAATACTACTAGTGCACATGGACCTAGGGAGACTATAGGTTCTAATACTACTAGTGCACATGGACCTATGGAGACTATAGATACTAATACTACTAGTGCACATGGACCTATGCAGACTATAGGTTCTATTACTACTAGTGTGCATGGACCTATGGAGACTATATGTACTAATACTACTAGTGTGCATGGACCTAAGGAGACTATAGGTACTAATACTACTAGTGCCATGGACCTATGGAAACTATAGCTACTAATACTACTAGTGTGCATGGACCTATGGAGACTATAGGTACTAATACTACTAGTGCACATGGACCTATGGAGACTATAGCTATTAATACTACTAGTGCACATGGACCTATGGAGACTATAGCTATTAATACTACTAGTGCGAATGGACCTATGGAGACTATAGCTACTAATACTACTAGTTTCCATGGACATATGGAGACTATAGCTACTAATACTACTAGTGCACATGGACCTATGGAGACTATAGCTACTAATACTACTAGTGCTCATGGACGTATGGAGACTATAGCTACTAATCCTACTAGTGCACATGGACCTATGGAGACTATAGGTTCTAATACTACTAGTGTGCATGGACCTAGGGAGACTATAGGTTCTAATACTACTAGTGTGCATGGACCTATGGAGACTATAGGTTCTAATACTACTAGTGCACATGGACCTATGGAGACTATAGATACTAATACTACTAGTGCACATGGACCTATGGAGACTATAGGTTCTATTACTACTAGTGTGCATGGACCTATGGAGACTATATGTACTAATACTACTAGTGTGCATGGACCTAAGGAGACTATAGGTACTAATACTACTAGTGCCATGGACCTATGGAAACTATAGCTACTAATCCTACTAGTGCCCATGGACATATGGAGACTATAGCTACTAATCCTACTAGTGCACATGGACCTATGGAGACTATAGGTTCTAATACTACTAGTGCACATGGACCTAGGGAGACTATAGGTTCTAATACTACTAGTGTGCATGGACCTATGGAGACTATAGGTTCTAATACTGCTAGTGCACATGGACCTATGTAGACTATAGATACTAATACTACTAGTGCACATGGACCTATGGAGACTATAGGTTCTATTACTACTAGTGTGCATGGACCTATGGAGACTATATGTACTAATACTACTAGTGTGCATGGACCTAAGGAGACTATAGGTACTAATACTACTAGTGCCATGGACCTATGGAAACTATAGCTACTAATACTACTAGTGCGCATGGATCTATGAAGACTATAGCTACTAATACTACTAGTGTCCATGGACATATGGAGACTATAGCTACTAATACTACTAGTGCACATGGACCTATGGAGACTATAGCTACTAATACTACTAGTGCCCATGGACGTATGGAGACTATAGCTACTAATCCTACTAGTGCCCATGGACGTATGGAGACTATAGCTACTAATCCTACTAGTGCACATGGACCTATGGAGACTATAGGTTCTAATACTACTAGTGCACATGGACCTAGGGAGACTATAGGTTCTAATACTACTAGTGTGCATGGACCCATGGAGACTATAGGTTCTAATACTACTAGTGCACATGGACCTATGGAGACTATAGATACTAATACTACTAGTGCACATGGACGTATGGAGACTATAGGTTCTATTACTACTAGTGTGCATGGACCTATGGAGACTATATGTACTAATACTACTAGTGTGCATGGACGTAAGGAGACTATAGGTACTAATACTACTAGTGCCATGGACCTATGGAAACTATAGCTACTAATACTACTAGTGTGCATGGATCTATGAAGACTATAGCTACTAATACTACTAATGCACATGGACCTATGCAGACTATAGGCACTAATACTGCTAGTACGTGTGGACCTATGGAGACTACAGCTACTACTACTACTTGTGCACATGGACATATGGAGACTATAGCTACTAATACTACTAGTGCTCATGGATATACGGAGACTATAGCTACTAATACTACTAGTGCCCATGGACATATGGAGACTATAGCTACTAATACTACTAGAGCGCATGGATGTATGGAGACTATAGCTACTAATACTACTAGTGCCCATGGACCTATGGAGACTACAGCTACTAATACTACTAGTGCCCATGGATGTATGGAGAGTATAGCTACTAATACTACTAGCACGCATGGACCTATGCAGACTGTAGGTACTAATACTACTAGTGCGCATGGACCTATGGAGACTATAGGTACTAATGCTACTAGTGCACATGGTCGTATGGAGTATAGCTACTAATACTACTAGTGCACATGGACCTATGGAAACTATATCTACTAATACTACTAGTGCACATGGACCTATGCAGACCATATGTACTAATACTAATAGTGTACACGGACCTATGGAGACTATAGGCACTAATATTACTAGTGCACATGATCCTATGGAGACTATAGTTACTAATATTACTAGTGCACATGGACCTATGGAGACTATAGGTTCTAATACTACTAGTGCACATGGACCTAGGGAGACTATAGGTTCTAATACTACTAGTGTGCATGGACCTTTGGATACTATAGATACTAATACTACTAGTGCACATGGACCTATGGAGACTATAGGTTCTAATACTACTAATGTGCATGGACCTATGGAGACTATATGTACTAACACTACTAGTGTGCATGGACCTAAGGAGACTATAGGTACTAATACTACTAGTGCACATGGACCTATGAAGACTATAGGTACTAATACTACTAGTGTGCATGGACCTATGGAGGCTATAGGTACTAATACTGCTTGTGTGCATGGATCTATGGAGACTATAGGTACTAATACTACTAGTGTGTATGGACCTATGGAGACTATAGGTTCTAATACTACTAGTGTGCATGGACGTATGGAGACTATAGGAACTAATACTACTATTGCGCATGGTCCTATGGAGACTATAGGTACTAATACTACTAGTGTGCATGGACCTATGGAGACTATAGGTACTAATACTACTAGTGCACATGGACCTATGGAGACTATAGCTATTAATACTACTAGTGTGAATGGACCTATGGAGACTATAGCTACTAATACTACTAGTTTCCATGGACATATGGAGACTATAGATACTAATACTACTAGTGCACATGGACCTATGGAGACTATAGCTACTAATACTACTCGTGCCCATGGACGATGGAGACTATAGCTACTAATCCTACTAGTGCACATGGACCTATGGAGACTATAGGTTCTAATACTACTAGTGTGCATGGACCTAGGAGACTATAGGTTCTAATACTACTAGTGTGCATGGACCTATGGAGACTATAGGTTCTAATACTACTAGTGCACATGGACCTATGGAGACTATAGATACTAATACTACTAGTGCACATGGACCTATGGAGACTATAGGTTCTATTACTACTAGTGTGCATGGACCTATGGAGACTATATGTACTAATACTACTAGTGTGCATGCACCTAAGGAGACTATAGGTACTAATACTACTAGTGCCATGGACCTATGGAAACTATAGCTACTAATCCTACTAGTGCCCATGGACGTATGGAGACTATAGCTACTAATCCTACTAGTGCACATGGACCTATGGAGACTATAGGTTCTAATACTACTAGTGCACATGGACCTAGGGAGACTATAGGTTCTAATACTACTAGTGCACATGGACCTATGGAGACTATAGATACTAATACTACTAGTGCACATGGACCTATGCAGACTATAGGTTCTATTACTACTAGTGCACATGGACCTATGGAGACTATAGATACTAATACTACTAGTGCACATGGACCTATGGAGACTATAGGTTCTATTACTACTAGTGTGCATGGACCTATAGAGACTATATGTACTAATACTACTAGTGTGCATGGACGTAAGGAGACTATAGGTACTAATACTACTAGTGCCATGGACCTATGGAAACTATAGCTACTAATACTACTAGTGCGCATGGATCTATAAAGACTATAGCTACTAATACTACTAGTGTCCATGGACATATGGAGACTATAGCTATTAATACTACTAGTGCACATGGACCTATGGAGACTATAGCTACTAATACTACTAGTGCCCATGGACGTTTGGAGACTATAGCTACTAATCCTACTAGTGCCCATGGACGTATGGAGACTATAGCTACTAATCCTACTAGTGCACATGGACCTATGGAGACTATAGGTTCTAATACTACTAGTGCACATGGACCTAGGGAGACTATAGGTTCTAATACTACTAGTGTGCATGGACCTATGGAGACTATAGGTTCTAATACTACTAGTGCACATGGACCTATGGAGACTATAGATACTAATACTACTAGTGCACATGGACCTATGGAGACTATAGGTTCTATTACTACTAGTGTGCATGGACCTATAGAGACTATATGTACTAATACTACTAGTGTGCATGGACGTAAGGAGACTATAGGTACTAATACTACTAGTGCCATGGACCTATGGAAACTATAGCTACTAATACTACTAGTGTGCATGGATCTATGAAGACTATAGCTACTAATACTACTAATGCACATGGACCTATGCAGACTATAGGCACTAATACTGCTAGTACGTGTGGACCTATGGAGACTACAGCTACTACTACTACTTGTGCACATGGACATATGGAGACTATAGCTACTAATACGACTAGTGCCCATGGATATACGGAGACTATAGCTACTAATACTACTAGTGCCCATGGACATATGGAGACTATAGCTACTAATACTACTAGACCGCATGGATGTATGGAGACTATAGCTACTAATACTACTAGTGCCCATGGACCTATGGAGACTACAGCTACTAATACTACTAGTGCCCATGGATGTATGGAGAGTATAGCTACTAATACTACTAGCACGCATGGACCTATGCAGACTGTAGGTACTAATACTACTAGTGTGCATGGACCTATGGAGACTATAGGTACTAATGCTACTGGTGCACATGGTCCTATGGAGAGTATAGCTACTAATACTACTAGTGTACAAGGATCTATGGAGACTATAGGTACTAATACTACTAGTGCGCATGGACCTATGGAGTCTATAGGTACTAATACTACTAGTGGACATGGTCCTATGGAGACTATAGCTACTAATACTACTAGTGCCCATGGATGTATGGAGCCTAGACCTACTAATACTACTAGCACACATGGACCTATGCAGACTGTAGGTACTAATACTACTAGTGCGCATGGACCTATGGAGACTATAGGTACTAATACTACTAGTGCACATGGACCTATGTAGACTATAGCTACTAATACTAGTGCACATGGACCTATGGAAACTATAGCTACTAATACTACTAGTGCACATGGACCTATGCAGACTATATGTACTAATACTAATAGTGTACACGGACCTATGGAGACTATAGGTACTAATATTACTAGTGCACATGATCCTATGGAGACTATAGTTACTAATATTACTAGTGCACATGGAACTATGGAGACTATAGGTTCTAATACTACTAGTGCACATGGACCTAGGCAGACTATAGGTTCTAATACTACTAGTGTGCATGGACCTATGGAGACTATAGGTTCTAATACTACTAGTGTGCATGGACCTTTAGATACTATAGGTACTAATACTACTAGTGCACATGGACCTATGGAGACTATAGGTTCTAATACTACTAATGTGCATGGACCTATGGGGACTATATGTACTAACACTACTAGTGTGCATGGACCTAAGGAGACTATAGGTACTAAAACTACTAGTGCACATGGACCTATGAAGACTATAGGTACTAATACTACTAGTGTGCATGGACCTATGGAGGCTATAGGTACTAATACTACTAGTGTGCATGGATCTATGGAGACTATAGGTACTAATACTACTAGTGTGTATGGACCTATGGAGACTATAGGTTCTAACACTACTAGTGTGCATGGACGTATGGAGACTATAGGAACTAATACTACTAGTGCGCATGGTCCTATGGAGACTATAGGTACTAATACTACTAGTGTGCATGGACCTATGGAGACTATAGGTACTAATACTACTAGTGAACATGGACCTATGGAGACTATAGCTATTAATACTACTAGTGCAAATGGACCTATGGAGACTACAGCTACTAATACTACTAGTGTCCATGGACATATGGAGACTATAGCTACTAATACTACTAGTGCACATGGACCTATGGAGACTATAGCTACTAATACTACTAGTGCACATGGACCTATGGAGACTATAGCTACTAATACTACTATCATGCATGGACCTATGCAAACTGTAGGTACTAATACTACTAGTGCGCATGGACCTATGGAGACTATAGGTACTAATGTTACTAGTGCACATGGTCCTATGGAGGTTATAGCTACTAATACTACTAGTGCACATGGACCTATGGAGTCTATAGGTACTAATACTACTAGTGCACATGGACCTATGGAGACTATAGGTACTAATATGACTAGTGCACATGGACCTATGGAGACTATAGCTACTAATACTACTAGTGCACATGGACCTATGGAAACTATAGCTACTAATACTACTAGTGCACGTGGACCTATGCAGACTATATGTACTAATACTACTAGTGTTAATGGACCTTTGGAGACTATAGGTACTAATATTACTAGTGCACATGATCCTATGGAGACTATAGTTACTAATACTACTAGTGCACATGGACCTATGGAGACTATAGGTTCTAATACTACTAGTGTGCATGGAACTAGGGAGACTATAGGTTCTAATACTACTAGTGTGCATGGACCAATGGAGACTATAAGTTCTAATACTACTAGTGCACATGGACCTATGGATACTATAGGTACTAATACTACTAGTGCACACGGACCTATGGAGACTATAGGTTCTAATACTGCTAATGTGCATGGACCTATGGAGACTATATGTACTAATACTACTAGTGTGCATGGTCCTATGGAGACTATAGCTACTAATCCTACTAGTGCACATGGACCTATGAAGACTATAGGTACTAATACTACTAGTGTGCATGGACCTATGGAGGCTACAGGTACTAATACTACTAGTGTGCATGGATCTACGGAGACTATAGGTACTAATACTACTAGTGTGTATGGACCTATGGAGACTATAGGTTCTAATACTACTAGTGCACATGGACCTATGGATACTATAGGTCCTAATACTACTAGTGCACACGGACCTATGGAGACTATAGGTTCTAATACTGCTAATGTGCATGGACCTATGGAGACTATATGTACTAATACTACTAGTGCGCATGGTCCTATGGAGACTATAGCTACTAATCCTACTAGTGCACATGGACCTATGAAGACTATAGGTACTAATACTACTAGTGTGCATGGACCTATGGAGGCTACAGGTACTAATACTACTAGTGTGCATGGATCTATGGAGACTATAGGTACTAATACTACTAGTGTGTATGGACCTATGGAGACTATAGGTTCTAATACTACTAGTGTGAATGGACCTATGGAGACTATAGGAACTAATACTAGGTTCATAGGTTCATACTAGGCTATCTGCCCAAGGGCATTTATAAGCCTAGCCCATAGTTATGTGGCTTTCGCCACCCCTTTAGTTTGAATAAAAACTATGCCTATCATTTTGCTGTGCCTCTGTCAAGCAGTGACACTGAAGTAATCCCTGGGGTATATCTGCGATCTCCCATCCATTGGTCAAGATTCGTCTTGAACAAGGCCAGCGAGGTGCTCTGCCTCACATGTACCGGGATTTTGTTCCACAGCATAGGGAGTCTCTGGGTGATGAATCTGTCCCTCCAGCACGTTCTATTTATAACCGTGTCAAGGTTTAAGTCTCCTGCCCTTGTGGTTATGAGGGATCTAGATTTTTTGAGGTGAAGCATATTCATCAAATCTGGGTTTGACATGGCCTTATATGTCAGGCACAGGTCACCTCTGAGCAAGCGGTATGAGACTGAATAGAGCTGGAGTTCTTTCAGTCGGGCATCATAAGACATATTTTTGAGACCCTTTATCCTTTTGGTGAGGAACTTTTGGGGCCTTTCAAGCTGCAGCAGGTGTCTGGTCAGATACATTCCGAATGGGGCATTGTACTCAATCATAGGTCTAATGAGTGATGAGTACAGGGGGACGATGACCTCCCTTGATCTAGATGTGAATCCCTTCATGATCAGGTGGGCGATATAGAAGGTTTTCCTAACTACTTTAGCAACATGAGTGTCAAACGTAAGGCTACTGTCAACCTGGGTCCCCAGATCCCTGATGACTTTTTCTGTGCTCAGTGGATTGCCACCTATATGGTACCTAGGGGTAACCTTGTTTTTCCCGAAGGGTATGACTATGCATTTTTTGGCGTTTAACTTCAGGCCATGGCTCTGGCACCAGTTATCCATTTCTGTGAGGCCCTTCTGGAGGATATCTGTGTCAGATGTGTTTTCGACTATGGCGCCCAGTTTGCAGTCATCTGCAAACTTTGTCAGCCATAACCCTCCTGTGTTTGCTTGTACTTCAGAAAAGTAGATGCCGAACAAGAGTGGACCCAGGACTGAGCCCTGTGGGACACCACTTGTGACAGGCTTTGAGTCTGAAACATGGCTCCAGCAACTCTGACCCTGTGGGTTCTGTCACTTAGCCAGTTTGCAACCCATCTTGTGATGTATGGGTTTACATTCAAGCTGATGAGTTTTTCGATGATACCTGAGTGGGGTATTGTGTCGAAGGCCTTTGCCAGGTCGAGGTAGGCTGTATGGACTGCCTTTCCCTCATCAATGGCCTTGGTGACTGTCTCGAAAAAGTCAACCAAGTTTAAGAGGCAGGATCTGCCTTTGACAAAGCCAAACTGGGTTGGATCCAAAGTCTGCAAGTTCCCTATGTCTTTATTTATGAGTTCCATTATGATCCTCTCCATGGCTTTGCAGATAAGGCTTGTCAAGCTAATGAGGCGGTAATTTCCAGGGTCTGTGGAGGCACCGCCCTTATGAAGTGGGACCACAGTCGCCGTGCGCCACTCCTTGGGTACGTATCCTGAGGTGAGGCTAAGATTAAACAGCTGTCCTAACTGTGGGTTTAATTCCTCGTTGAGTTCGTTGAAGCACACAGCCGGGGACACCATCCGGTCCCATGGATGCTGTGCATTTTGCCTTAGTGAGGGCAGTTCTCACGTGGGCGGTGGAGATCTTTGGGGGGCTACAATCCTCTGGAATAGATATCTCTCCTTTTGGGGGAGGGGAGTTTGCACTGAACCTGTCAGCCAGTATGTTGGCAATGTGTGTAGGTTCAGTAATTTTCACATCATTTTGAACTAATTCTGAGCATATCTGGGAGTTTCCTCCTAGGTCTCTAACATAGCTAAAAAGGCCTTATGATTGTCTTTAGAGTCCTTGGCGATTTTTCTCTCAAAATTTGCCTTGGATGATTTTATGAGAGCTCTTAGTTTTTACTTATAATGATCAAAGGTGTCTTACCTTTCAAGGATTTTGCTCTATCTTGTAGTAGCTTCCTCCTTTGTTGTAGAGCTTGTTTATGGCTGGGGTCCACCAGACTGGACGCTTGCCTTTGGTACAGAGAGTCTTAGTTTTGTTTGGGATTGCCTGATCCATGCAGTCCTGTAGGTGCTGGTAGAAGGCATTTGTAAGTGATTCAGCGGTTTGAGTAATGTTTACCACTGGCTCAGGGGCCTTAAAGGAGACCACACTAGTTTTTAGAAGTGTGAAATCGGCTTTTGAGAAGTTTTTCACTGTGGTCTTTTTTTGTTTCAGGTGGGGCGGGATGAGGACCTCCAGCGAGATTAGTTTATGATCTGATCTCACCAGTGAGGGTATACTTCGGTGTTGAACATTTTGATCCCATGTTCGTGATGATGAGATCAAGTATGTTTTCTCCTCTTGTGGGGATGGTGACTAGTTGTTCCATGGCATTTGAGTTTATGAACTCCAGGAATCTTTGGGTTAGAGTGTTCGGGCTTGAGTAGTGTTCCCAGTCTATATTAGGGTAGTTGAAGTCACCTAGTATGATGGTGTTTGGAGATACATTTATCCCTCCAATGTTTTCAGGAAGGCCATGTGAGGTTCCTGAGTTTGAGAGGGTGGCCTGTAACATGCTACAAATTGCAGAGCAGTCTTGCCTATGGTTAATTGCACCTGGATGGTCTCCGATGCATCGTGCGTTGCCACCAACCTTGAGGTGTGGGTGTCCTTTATGAATATGGACACCCCCCCCCCTCCTTTCTTGGTGTTGTCCGGATTTTGGGGCCAGAACGCATGATATGAGGTGAAACCTGTTAGTGCTGGGGTGCTCTTAGGAGCCTTGAACCAGGTTTCTGTCACAGCACAGACATCGATGTTCTCCATACTGAGAAGGGCCTCGAGTGCGTGCATCTTGAGATTGAGACTTCTGGCATTGAGCAGCATTACCCTTAGTTTTTTTCCTTTTTGGTGTTCTAGGGTGGTAGGTTTAGAATTTGAGCCTTGCCTAAAAAAGGCACTATGGGGGTGGCAAGAGCCTTTGCCAATATCCAAAAGCCCAGGGGTGACAGGTGCAAGCCGTCCCTTGCGAAGCAGCTGGCTTGTCCAGCATGTCATCCCAGGCAGACAGACATTGGATCCCCTTTGAATGACACCAGAATTTAAGCCAATTATTAAAGCTGATCATCTTATCACTGTATTGTGGCATCATTCTAGTTGAAGGTAGGATACTGCTCAACGTCAGGGTCATACCTGCCTGGGCTACATAATCAGAGAGCTCCTCGATGTCCCTTTTCATGTAGTCCAAGGAGGTACATCTCAGGTCGTTGACACCAGCGTGGACAATGACTGAGTCGTACTTGTACCTGCTGTTGAGAGACCTGAGTGCTTGCGTTATGTGGCGGATTCTAGCACCCGACAGGCAGCTTACTGTGACCTTCTCCTTACTCAGTCTGGTGAGCGGGACGTCAGTGTGTCTGACTATGGAATCACCAATGACAAGTGTGTCTGGCATTTTACTTGGCCTTAAGGGCTGTGACTGTTTGACACTCTGACTGTGTGGTCTATGTGTTGCATGTGTTGGGTCGTGAGGTGGTAGTTGTTTGGGTGTCTGCTTTGGTGGCCTCTGCTGTTTTGGTAAATTTTTGATCAGAGCCTCCGAGTATGTCTTTGTGTGAATATGTGTATGATTTGAAGTTGTCATGGTACCATGTGTGACTGGGTATGTATTGTGTGTGGTTACCTTCTCCTCCTGTCTGGTCTTGCCAGTCCTATGTTGAGAGAGCTCAGCCTCCAGTTTGGCCGTATAGTTGCATCTCTCGCATGTATTTGTGTTTTGTGGGAGAAGGAGAGGATTGTCTGTGTACATGAGGCAATTGTAACATTGCCTCAATATTCCCAGGTTCACCAGTTGAGCTGGAGAGGACACTAGCAACTGATCCCTCGACATACTAGAAGTAGTAGATAAAGTGACTTTCAAAGGACTCCTTTGGAGACTATAGGTACTAATACTACTAGTGTGCATGGACCTATGGAGACTATAGGTACTAATACTACTAGTTCACATGGACCTATGGAGACTATAGCTATTAATACTACTAGTGAGAATGGACCTATGGAGACTATAGCTACTAATACTACTAGTGTCCATGGACATATGGAGACTATAGCTACTAATACTACTAGTGCACATGGACCTATGGAGACTATAGCTACTAATACTACTAGTGCCCATGCATGTATGGAGAGTATAGCTACTAATACTACTAGCATGTATGGACCTATGCAGACTGTAGGTACTAATACTACTAGTGCGCATGGACCTATGGAGACTATAGGTACTAATGTTACTAGTGCACATGGTCCTATGGCGGGTATAGCTACTAATACTACTAGTGCACATGGACCTATGGAGACTATAGGTACTAATACTACTAGTGCACATGGAACTATGGAGACTATAGGCACTAATACTACTAGTGCACATGGTCCTATGGAGACTTTAGCTACTAATACTACTAGTGCCCATGGATGTATGGAGACTATACCTACTAATACTACTAGCATGCATGGACCTATGCAGACTGTAGGTACTAATACTACTAGTGCGGATGGACCTATGGAGACTATAGGTACTAATATTAGTAGTGCACATGATCCTATGGATAATATAGTTACTAATACTACTAGTGCACATGGACCTATGGAGACTATAGGTTCTAATACTACTAGTGTGCATGGACCTATGGAGACTATAGGTTCTAATACTACTAGTGCACATGGACCTAGGGAGACTATAGGTTCTAATACTACTAGTGTGCATGGACCTATGGAGACTATAGGTTCTAATACTACTAGTGCGCATGGACCTATGGAGACTATAGGTACTAATACTACTAGTGCACATGGACCTATGGAGACTATAGGTACTAATACTACTAGTGCACATGGACCTATGGAGACTATAGGTTATATTACTACTAGTGTGCATGGACCTATGGAGACTATAGGTACTAATACTACTAGTGTGCATGGACCTAAGGAGACTATAGGTACTAATACTACTAGTGCACAAAGTCCTATGGAGACTGTAGCTACTAATCCTACCAGTGCACATGGACCTATGGAGACTATAGGTTCTAATACTACTAGTGTGCATAGACCTATGGAGACTATAGGTTCTAATACTACTAGTGCACATGGACCTAGGGAGACTATAGGTTCTAATACTACTAGTGTGCATGGACCTATGGAGACTATAGGTTCTAATACTACTAGTGCACATGGACCTATGGAGACTATAGGTACTAATACTACTAGTGCACATGGACCTATGGAGACTATAGGTTCTATTACTACTAGTGTGCATGGACCTATGGAGACTATATGTATTAATACTACTAGTGTGCATGGACCTATGGAGACTATAGGTACTAATACTACTAGTGCACATGGTCCTATGGAGACTATAGGTACTAATACTACTAGTGTGCATGGACCTATGGAGACTCTAGGTACTAATACTACTAGTGCACATGGACCTATGGAGAACACTTTGTGGTAAACAAAATGAGAAAACAATGAAAATGATATTAAAAGAAGCAGACCTGACCTTATCAGTAGCAGTGGATGTATGCAGGGAAAGTTAAATTATAAAAGTATAATCTGTAGTCAGAAAAAACAGCCACTTTTTCATCTTGTACTTATGCTTTATGGATGCAGCTGACCCCCCCCCCCCCAACAACCATCAGTCTCCTTAGCACCTACAGGACCATGCAGTCATTCCACCAACCATATTCCAGAATACCAGCAAAGGACGGAATAGGGATCCGCTATGAAAGGTTGACACACAATCCAATAATTGCAAACCCAATGTTTTAAATTCATTAACACCCACTGGATCTGCATTTTTTGATTATGCTGGAATCCTTCACTCCTCCACACTCTCATTTTTAAAATATACAAACTCCATAGTCACACAACTGTAGGAGAAAAGAAAACCATACTGTAAACGTGTAAAAAATAGTTGCATGTACTGTGATGTCACGGTACCACAACAATAAAATGATTTGTAGATTATTCCAGTTGGAAAGGGGGGATAATGGAGCTATATTTGATTGAAGATTTTTTGTCATATGGTGGATTTCTCATCATCTAGTGAGGGTTATAACATTTTTGCATGCTCCTAACACCTCCCCACCTCACTAGAAAGCACTGGGTGATGTTCACACTGCTGGATGTAGTGTAAGCATGTTATAGCACAACTGCAATGTCTATTTGCAGGTCTGCACACTGTCTGAAAACATTGAGCTTTTTGACCAAGACAGTTATCAAAAGGCTTTCCTTTAGACAACATTAACATGGCAGCCCTTTGCCAACATCTGTCTATGTGACGGGTGTTACCTCACAACCTTCCAAAACCAGCTCTCTTACAGCCCAAGCATCTATCTAGCTAAAGTGGTCAAGACCAAAACCACTCAGCTGTAAAGCTAGATGTATAGTAGTTAGTTTCTTAAACACCAATATGAAATTTAAATTAAGTTGATAGACAAATAACTGGTAAAAATTCTATTAAATGAGAAAGGATACAAAGCACTATGCCCTACATTTAGTTCTAGCAAAGGCTGAAAGTTAGTGGCACAGAGAGAGACAGCATCAAGATGGATAAAAATACAACATGCTAATGCAGAAGGGCATAAAGAGTCACAGTTATATAAGGAAATAAATCTCAGCTGTATGATAAAGCATTACATTTATAAGCAAAAAAAAGGAAACTGGGAAAAAATCAGATGTCATATGTTCTGATGTAAGGCATTTAAAGTATTAAATAAGGAAAAGTAGCTGATCATAAATGCTGTGTGTGTGTGTGTGTGTGTGAAGGCAGTTTAAAGTATAACAGTGAATACAGTGACAACTCAGGAAGATGAGAGCACGGATTAATAGAGATATAGGACAAATGAAAACACAGAGGCAAGGACAGAGCACACTAACGTGAAGCCATACCTATCAATCTTTTAAAAGTAAATCGCCTCTAATGACAAATTCTGGGTACATCACATTCAGATCAAAAACAGTAAGCCTGTCTAGCTTTTCAAGAGTGAATTAACAAATTTGTGTAAAAGTCTGCATAGAATGCAGGGGGAGGTGAGAAGTAAACGCAGCTATACTGCAAAACATCACAGGATGATGGAATGTAACAGTGGTAGTTCAAAGGAACTATCATCCCATTCGGTATATGGAGAAAAGGGGTAATAGGGGATCTACTGTAAGGAATAAAGATGGGGGAGTGGGCTAAAACTCAGTAACAAGGCAAGGAGGAAGGCAGCTGATTATACTCAAGTACCCGCTTGTCTGGAGATGGCAAGGCTGAAACATCATCACAGCCATTCAATGACTCAAACAGGAAAAGCTCTTCAACTACTCAGGCTTATGAAAGCAGTCACACAGGTTTCACAATGCTAAGTAAAGACTCATCAAAAAGAGTGACAATATTGCCCTAATAGATGCAAACTGTGATGTGTAAACTACAGCCCTTTCAGAAATATAAGCATTTCTTTTTTTAATTTCACATACTTGTTGACCAGGTAAGCCCACTGAGCTAATTGTTCCTTACAGTAGCAACTTCGGAGTCACATGGAAAGTAAATTAAGGTGGGAGAAATAAAATGCTGTACCCTGGGCACTGGAAGCAGTTCATTAAAACTCAAAGCTTTAATCTATAATGCTATATACTATTTATTTATTCTACATTTTGTGGACCAGGTTGGTCTGGCTGGATAAAGCGTATAGGTCCCTAATCTGCCTATTTCCAAATGGTATACATAACCTACATACACAGTTGACAAGCAGTTTTTCTTCTTTCCTTCACCAAACACGAGAAGAGATATGTCTCTCACATGGTCTCAAATTCTGCCACATTTTTTACCAAATAAATCTTTGGGAAATATGTTCGAAGAATCTACCTCCTACATATAGGAAAGGGTACCCTTCAAGGCATCTCCTTAAAATTGTCCACCCTGTGTTTTCAGACTCTATTTCTTTTTCATGCATTTTTTTGAAAATGTTATGTGCTATGTGTGGCCATTTGAAATTCGTAAATGTTCTTACATGTACCATATTATTCAAAAATTAGCTAATATGCCCTACTGTGTCAGTTAATTTATAAAAGGGAGTCTCCATTGCTGGGTCTCATAGCTGGATTTATCCTACCACCAATAATACCTCTCAACCCCTTATCATAAGAAATCTGAACAAAACCTGCCACCACTCCTCAGCCTATTATCTCAAAAAAGCACATCATCTTGGGGCTCTCCAAGGCCAAAAACAAGGCATCAATGGGACCAAACATCCCAGGTTGCCTTTTAAACAACTTAAAACATGACCTATTTGACCCACTTGGATCCCTGTTTAACCACAACCTGCAAACTGGCTATGTTCTGGTGGAATGGAGGACAGCAACAGTAATCCCTCTGCACAAAGGGGGACCATCATCTGACCCTGGGAATTATAGGCCCATAAGCCTGACTAGCCTCATCTGCAAAGGCATGGAAAACATCATTATGGATCTTATTAACAAGGACATATGTAATCTCCAAACTCTAGACCCAACCCAGTTTGGATTCTTTACAGGTACAGCATACCTGTTAAATAGGGTTGACTGCTTCGAGAAAGTCACCAAGGCTCTAGACAAGGGAAAAACAAAGCATACTGTCTGTCTTGACCTAGCCAAGGCATTTGACACAATCCCCCACTCAGAAATTATACAGAAACTCTCCCAATTAGGAATTAACCCCTACATTAGCAGATGGGTAGCCAACTGGCTCATTGACAGGGCACATACTGTCAAAGTGGATGACTACACCTCTAGCAAAAGACTAGTCACTAGTGGCATACTGTGCTGGGTCCCTTACTGTTCAGAATTTATGTCTAAGACATCCAGGCAAACTTGGATGGCCTGTGGCTGACGAGGTTCACTGATGATTGCAAATTGGGAGCAATCACTGAGTCCCCCAACAATATTAATATACTGCAGACAGGGTTAATGCAGACAAATGATTGCTGCCAAAACCACAAATTAAAGCTAAATGCAAAAAAAAAATGCATTAGTATTCCCTTTGGGAAAGCTGACATCCCTACTAACTGGCACAGGCTGCATTCTACACAAACTACAGAATGAACTGGCACCCCACCTAAGTACCATGCTCAATCATAGCCTCACCTCAGGCTTTGTGCCTGCTGAATGGTGCACAGCAATGGTTATCCCACTCCACAAGGGGGGAGCCACCTCGGACCCCGGGAACTACCGCCAAATTAGCCTGACGTATCATCATGAAACTTATAAACAAAGACAATGGTAATCTCCAAACTCTGGACCCCCCCCCAGTTCGGGTTTGTAAAAGGAAGATCATGTCTCCTAAACCTGATAGACTTCAATGAAACAGTCACCAAAGCCGTAGACAAGGGTAAGGTGGTTCACACAGCCTGCCTAGATCTTGCCAAGGCTTTCGACACCATCCCCCACTCTGTAATTACAGATAAACTCACTAAACTAGGTATAAATCCCTATGTCACAGGATAGGTTGTCAACTGGCACACTGTGAAAGTAGCAGACTCCAAATCCGACTTCAGACCAGTGACAAGTGAAGTACCACAGGGTTCAGTCCTGGGTCCTCTCCTGTTTGGTATCTACTTCTCTGAAGTACAGGCAAACAAAGAAGGTCTTTGGCTAAGGAAGTTCACAGATGACTGCAAACTAGGAGCCATAATCGAAACTCCTAATGATGTGGACATTCTACAAAAGGGCCTCACTGAGACAGATGCCTGGTGTCAAAGCCATGGCCTCAAGCACAATGCCAAAAAGTGCATTGTCATCCCCTTTGGTAAAAACTCTGTACCCATGAACTATAACATAGGCGGTAGTATACTTAACACCGAAAGTGTGATGAGACCTTGGGACACAGGTGGACAGTAGTCTCTCCTTTGATATTCACATCGCCACAGTAGTCAGGAAATCCTTCTATGTGGCACACCTCATCACAAAAGGTGAAATCCAAAAAAAAGAGGTCATTGTTCCCCTCTACTCATCACTCATTAGACACATTATAGAGTACAATGCCCCTTTTGGTATGTACCTCACAAGACATCTACAACAACTGGAAAGGCCACAGAAATACCTCACAAAGAGGATTACTGGCCTCAAACAGATGCCCTACGCAGACCATCTCAAAAAACTCCAGCTTTACTCCGTCGCATATCGCCTACTCAGAGGTGATCTCTGTCTAACATACAAAGATATGTCAAACCCTGAGCTGTTGGACATGGTCCACTTAAAGAAATCCCAATCCCTCCGAGCTACACGCTCTTGGGACCTAAACCTTGTCACCACAATAAACAGAACATGCCAGAGAGATAGATTCCTGTCCCAGAGACTTCCCATACTCTGGAATAAACTACCTATCTATATCAAACAAAGCTCCTCATTAGCACTCTTGAAGAAAAATGTTGATGATTAGATGGGAAATAGGAAATTCACCCCGGGGATCACCTCTGTGGCTCTGCTCGACAGTGGCACAGGAAAATAATTTTCTTGGGTGGCAAAAGCCAGGGTACCTTTTTGGCTGGGCTTGTATAGGCCCCAGGGCCAATAGCCTACTACCTACCTATGAACCTATAATTACATTATAGACAGCACCCCTCTAGGTGTAGACCCAGTGGTATGTGATCTGGGTACTCAGGTTGGTAGCAGTCTGAAACTTGACCACCATACATCCACAATAGTAAGGAAATCCTTCTATGTGGCACATCTTTTAAGTAAAGGCATCACATCTAGATCTAAGGATGTTATAATTCCATTATACTTAGCCCTCATTAGACCAATAATTGAGTACAATGCTTCCTTTTGCATGTTTCTCACCAGACACCTGCAGCAACTGGTGAGACCACAAAGATTTATCACCAAGAAATTTCAGGGTACACAAAACAAGTCTTACATGGAAAAACTGAAAGCCTTGTCACTGCATTGTGTCTCCTACAGGTTGCTAAGGGGTGATGTGTGCCTGGCTTACAGGGCAGTCTCCGATCCGGCCCTGATGGAAATGCTGCACATTCATAAGTCAAACTGAAGGAGGGTCACTCGCACCAGGGATCTTAACCTAACCTCTAACATGCACGAGTCATGCTGGGGAGGCAGATACATCTCCCAGAGACTGCACATCTTTTGTGGGACAAGCTTCCAATTCATATAAAACAGAGCCCCACCCTGACCCTCTTCAAAAGCAATCTATATCAATGGATGGGTGACCTCAAATTCACTCCTGAGATTGCACCCATGTCCTTCCTGGACAGAGGAAGTTGGTATTAACTATCATAGACACTTACGTATGTGAACTTCACTCACCTAACCACTAACAACTAGGGCAACTCAGGATAAATATGGCTAGGCTTTTAAGGGATCTAGGGCTGTTAGTCTAGTAACCTTCTATGAACCTATGAACCTACAATTAGGGGAAGGACAAAACCCAAAAAAGAGACAAATTTTAAATACTGATCTTATAAACATGGAAAGTTGCCATGATACAGGATTTGTGTTAGTGTGGATTTTCTGAAGGATATGAAATTTGAAGCTCCAATATATGCCATTTTTGGTGACTCCAACCCTCAGTGATTTGTGAGAAAAACTAAACTTTTATGAGTAACAGAATAAAAACATGCAAAAATTTGGACATTTTGCAAAAACCTGAATGGTTGATGGGTATGCTGCCAGTCAGCATTCAGTATCAAATTTCTGAAATTTCTATATTTAAGATGACTGCAAAAGCTATGACATCATAGGTTCATAGGTGTGACTGCAAAAGCCATGACATCATAGGTTCATAGGTGTGTACTAGGCTAATGGCCCTGGAGCCTTCATAAGCCTAGCCCAAAAAAAGGTGCCCTGGAATCGTGCTGCTCAATGTTAGATCCCAGTGCCTCTATCAAGCAGAACCACTGGAGTGATCCCCGGGGTGAACTTTCTATTTACCATCCACTCATCAAGATTTCTCTTGGAGGGCCAGTGAGGTGGTCTGCTTGACATGTATGGGAAGTCTATTCCATAGCATGGGCAGTCTCTGGGTTATGAACCTGTCCATCCAGCATGTTCTGCTGATTGTGGTAATGAGGTTGAGGTCTCTGGAGCATGTGGTGTGGAGGGATTGGGATTTCTTTAGGTGTAGCATTTCTACCAGGGCTGGGACCAGCATGGCTTTGTAAGTCAAGCAGAGATCGCCTCTAAGTAAAAAAAAAATTAACATTATTCAAAAAAATCAACCTACATGTACAAAAATAGCTCAAATAATTTTAAAATTCATAACATATGTTAAAATATGTTAAAATATGAGGGTGTTCTGATATTTAGTTAGTTAAAATAAGGGCTTCAATTAAAAGCATATGGATTCTATGAAACACAAGGTAAATCACTTTACAATTTTGCTGCTCATCGTTTTAATATAGGGGCCAGGGAGACCATATCATTTTCAGTTCATCATATCAGTTAAATGATATGATAAAAATATTTTTTTGTTTTAATATTGTCATGAACCACTAGATGTCAGCAGTCCGCTATTCATAAGTCTTGTAGTAAGTAGGTACCAGTGAATTACGATTTTATTCATTATATGTATGTTTATATTTTCAACATTTGTAATATTAATGATTCATATAATGTAGAAATTTTGTAAGGAATTTGTTTTTAAACATTTTTAACATAGAAGGAGTATGTGTTAAAGGAATCCATTGTTTTAATATAATGGTTTATTAAAGTTTGTATTTTAATGGTTAATTTAAATTAGATTAATTACATTTTATTGGCTAGGGTTCTTTAGTGCAACTGTTCTACTGTGCCTAGCTGTGTAAATAAAACAGTGTTCGGGTGGAAACAGCTATCCGAGTGCTTCATTTTATTTATTGATAACAGCAACTAAGTCTGCCAAGGGTAGACCAGCAAATGTTAAGAACCTACTTCTAAAGAAGACAGGAGAAGACTGCAGCCAGGTCCAGTAAGCAATATGCACAGTAATGCTGAAAATCCAATTCCCTCCACCTAAAGGAGAATAAGCAGAATTGTAGATCCTCCACATACAGGGTGTGGGGAGATGAATGACCAGTAGTCTGTCCATCCCTAAATTAGCTACTTCTGGATGAGACTTCCTAGAGAAGACTGCGCTGGTTTAAAAGTGACCATCACTCCTTCAGATTCCATCTCCTGTAAAGACACAGTAGTAGAAAGACATGTCCAGGGAAGGGACACTGACAAGCTCCACAAAAGAAAAGTGGGAACAGAAGGGACCCCAAAGGAGAGGGAAGCACTCACGCTTGTAGTCACTGAAAAAACAACAAACCTAGATGAGGCAAAGCAAACAGGAAGGAAGATATCCCACTCCTCAGTCAATAAGCCGAAAGACTTAGTAAGTCCAGTACTCCTAATGGGGGAAAATGTCTATAAGGGACAGAGACTGCATGGCAAGCAGGGAGTGGAGTCGCTTTCCTTTTATTTTTAACTTGCTCCCCAACTGATGCTGTACAGCCCTCCAACTGTTATCCTAGATTTCATGCATGCCCAACTCGAGGATCCTTCAATTACACTGTCCATAACCATCTTTGCGGGTGGATGCTTGACTCCAGGAAGCTGATCTCAGAGGTAGCTCATTTTGTAGCCACTGGAGAGTAAGGGATGGCCTCAGGGAGCGGAGTCTGTGACAGTTATTCTCATGGCTACTGGTCAAAGTCCCTGCTTTAAGGAGCAGCTAGTGCAATGGCCATCACTACCTCACTCTCATGTGTGTAGATGACCTGTGAGGTTCTTGGTCTCCACCAGAGGTGTCACATGCATTGTATTCCCCCAATCCTACTCACTAGGATAAGAGAGCTATGCAGCATTTCTACCCCACTCTCTACCAGGGACCAAGTACAGAAAATGTCCCACCACCTGAACAGAAATTATGACTCAACAGACACTCATAACATCCTGGATGTCTGCAAAAAGCTGAGCACGGTGATGGAATGTACCACTCCTTCTACATGGGGAATCATTCCAGCATGAGTACAAATGGAAGATTCCCAGCAGCTCATGATACCTCCCATATGATCCAGCTTACAGCTGGTTGGTTCTGCAAGACAAGGCCACTAGTCTAATACCAAAGGGAAACCAATGTCACCCAATAAGAAGAGGGTCCATCTCTGGCCAGGTGTAGAGAGCAGCACAGCCCCTCAAGAGCAAAAGAGATCCACACCCCCCTCCAACTAATGCAGCAGATGAAAACTAAGTCCCTTAAGTCTACAAAGATATAAAACATCTTGCAGTTAGGAACTTCCAATCCAATGTCAGGGGCGTAAAAACAGCAAAACTGTTCTTAGTACCTCACTGCCTCAACAAGAAAAAAAATGGTTATGATCAGTGGCAGATCCTAATAGGGATTATTTGGATGGCTACCCTGAAACCTTGACTTTAGGATCCCCATGACTGGCTGGATGCTATGGTTGTTTTTCCTCACAATCTCTTCTATTTTAGATATTTTTCTTTCTTTTTTTGACTTGTTTTCTGTAAATGAGCTGCATACACAGCACCCAAAGGTAAACAGCACCAGAAGGCTAGGTGCACTTGGACAACTGCTTGTTCCAGTAAGTGTATTGGCAGTATGGCTGCTGTCTTTAAACGCACACTTGCTGCATAAACAGAATGGGTTTTACATTTACTGCTTTTGGACTTTGTTGCTGAATGCAGAGATTGTAAGATGTCTGCTTTTTTCTTAAACACATGTTTAAATACGGCTTTTGGACTTTTTGTTAGAGGCTTTTGTTGTGGCTGGAAATTGCTGCAATGATCATCAATCCAGGTGGACGTCGTTGAGAATGAAGGCAAACAGTACCTACAGCCTATCCTGACTTAGCCAAGGCTTTTGACACCCCCCCCCCCCACTCAGGCATCACTGAGAAACTCACCAGCTGGGAATTAACCCATATATCACTAGATGGGTAGCCAACAGGCTCACTAACAGAACGCATACAGACCAGTTACCAGTGGTGTACCACAAGGATCTGTGCTGGATCCCCTACTGTTTGGAATCTTTCTCAGAAGTCTAGGCGAAAATTGATGTCTTGTGGCTTTCTAAGTTCATAGATGACTGCAAATTGGGTGCAATTATTCAGTCACCCAATGATGCTGACATACTACAAAAAGGGCTTACACAGACAAATGACTGGTGCCAAAGCCACAGACAAACTAATTTAAAAAAAATGTGTTATCATTTTGGCAAAGGGGAAGTCCCTGCAAATTACAATATTAACAGTACCCCCCCTTAGCTCAAACCCTGTGGTGAGAAATTTGGGAACACAGGTTTTTTAGCAACCTTAATTTTAATCACCATCCGTTCACAGTGGTAAGGAAGGCCTTCTTTGTTGCACATCTCATAAGTAAGTGCATCTCATCCAGAGCTAAGGATTTCATAACTTCCACTGTACTCATACCTCATCAGACCACCAACAGAGTACAATGTTCCCTTCTGTATATACCTCACCAGACACCTGCAGCAGCTGGAGAGACCTCAGAGGTTTCTTACCAAGAAAATTCAGGGCCTTCAACACATGACCTACATGGACAGACTGAAGACCCTGTCACTGTACTCTGTATCTCACAGGCTGATCAGAGGTGACTTGTGCTGGTCCTACAGAGCAGTGTCAGACCCTGTCCATATGGAAATGCTGCACATCTGCAAGTCAAATGGGACAAGATTCACTCACTCTAGGGATCTTAACCTAGCCTGTGACATTAACAGGACATGCTGGAGAGACAGATATGTCTCCCAGAGATTGCCACTCCTCTGGAACAAACTCCCAATTCACACAAAATAGAGTTCCTCAATGACCCAATTTAAGCATAACTTAGACAACTGGATGGGAGACTGTAAATTTACCCCAGGAGTGTCTCCTATATCCTCTTGGATAAGGGCAGCCGGTGCTGATCATAGACTCATGTTGCAGATACAGACCATGCAACTTGGTCAATAAGGGGAAAAAGGGTATAACATGGCTAGGCTTATAAAGGCCCTACTAGGAACAACAGCCTAATAACCTCCTATAAACCTGTGAACCTATTGTGTATTCATTTGGTTGTTGCAGAGGTGTGTATTGCACCAGTCAATTCTGAGATCAGAGCAGAGAACCTGGTAAGATAAATCTGTTACAGTTCATCAGGCTAGTCAATAGAATTTCATAGTTTTCACCCAGAAAATAACATCTCTTTTGATGGATAACCCAGGAATACTGTTTGGGTAAGTGACTTTTTTTCTGTCACAGCCAAATGTTGATAGAAAGACTCAACCCCTGCACCCTTGACTAGAGGAAGGAACTCATTAAGAGCTTAGAGCTGTGGTCCTCTGCACTAACTGCCAAGCCTCTGTTAATGTCTTCATTTTCTGGTAACTCCTTGAAGATTGCAGTCAACCAATAATACTAGTCAGTAGATCATTGTACTTCATGTTACTGAAACCGCATATTGATGCAAAACCTATCATTCTGTTAACTTTCAAAATGAATTTAAGCTGCCTGCTACAAACTCCTTTCACCTCCATTTCCTTACTGTTTGACATTGAGCTAGTCATTTAACCAGACAGTGGTCACCCCTGAAAAGGGGCAACATGCCTAGTTGAGTTTACCTGGTTAAAAAATAAGTAAAAATAATATCTAAAATTTATCCTTTTTGGGCCTTTGTCTGGAATTCTTGAATGAAGAAGTTGAGAGGTATTTTGGTTTGTTACTAAAACAACTAAAAGGAAATAAAAACAAAGTATAGGCACACAAAGTTCTAACTTCAATATAGTAATATAGTATATTAAAGTCAGACCTTTATATTTTGGTTTGTTCCTTCTAACATTTGTGGCTTGCTAGCAAATTATTGTATAGTGGATTCACTACATAATGTCAGGCATGTGTGTTTCAGACTTTGTATCTTTTATAAATTGCTTGCTAAGGCAAAGCCTGTTAACAACTTAAGTATATAAGATAAATATTTAAAATTTGTTCCTGATTTTAAGTTTTTATCTCTGATTCTTGAGCTAAAAAGTTGAGGGAACAGAGGGGCATTGCAATGGATTGCATTTTATAATTCTGACAGCAGTTAGCAGATATAACATTTCTGGATTATTATTTATGAACTTAATCACAGATATCGAAGGTGTCTAGTCATACAAGGGGCTATAACTGATAGTCATGTGTGTGCACGTGTGTGTGTGTGTGTGTGTGTGTGTGTGTGTGTGTGTGTATAAATACTTGGCTCTTGCATCCCAGAATTGTTATAGTGTAAGGGAAGGAATCAGTCATAATACACTGGAACATCATCAGAACAGCCACATTCTTTGGGTATGATCCTTGCTTTCCTTGTTTTTTTTTTTTACTGTTGATAGTGTGTTTACTATTTGGCTGTGCATAAAATGGACAGCATGAATCTATGAGTTTCATGTTGATATTTTAATTACAAATATGTTTTAACTTAGCTTGTTTTTGTAGGCACATGTTGTGAAATGCATTGTGTTAGACTGCAGCAGGTTGTCTGGTACTTAAGTTCAGATGAGTAAGGCTGTCTGCTGCTTCTTGTAGTGAAGGGTTTTAGCCCCATGATCTTCATTTGTCTACCGTGTGATTCTGACCAAGTTACTACCCCAGATAGTGCTCCTGGACTGCCCCTGAAAAGGGACATTTGTTTCCTGTGGGCTGTCCCAGGCTGTTAGCAAATGCATTATATATTTGTCTTTTGAACTCTTCCACCCTTCACATGGTGTTATTTAGTGCTTCACTGCATGCTATTTGACTATAAATCCCAACACATCTCTTGTAGTTTAATGGGTTGTCAGATGCATTTTTACTAAATGTGATCTTTGGGAAAGAGACTCTTTTTTTATGTTAGGTCTATTTTCTGTGTGAGAGTATTTTGTTTTCTTTAGAAGTGGCTGTCATTGTTTGTACTGTAAAATTTGATATAGAAGTTTTAAATAAAATCTAAATCACTGTGATAATTCAAAAAGTAAAAGAAAAAAGTTATGCACACTGACAGGCTTGGACAGTGTTTAATGGTAACTGGGGAGAAACAGCCAAATAAAGGGATAATGGTATTTGCTGGAGCTGGCCTGATTCATAACCCTGCAAACTGCCACATTTAACCCAATCCACCTCTGTTCACTCTGGAGGCATATGTTGCAACAATACAGCATTGTTACCCATTTAGATAGGTCAGACCTAAAGCAAGTGACGTCACAGGAGATAGCTATTCTTGATGACAGGGAGATCAAAATTGAGACATGTGTCCTGCAAGTATATTAGCCCTGCCACAAAAACTGTAGGTTGTATGTGGTAATAGTTATGATTTTTGTTTGAATTCTGGGATGCAGAATAAAAGCTGCTCCAGCCAATACATTATCTTTAATTGTTTTGATTTAGTCACCACACTACAGAATTAATTTTTAATAGGCTGAAATTGTGTAATATTGTCTAAACATTTTGCATTTTAGCAATATGCTTTTTCTGTACCTTCTTTAAAGCCTCCAGCAGCTGTGAAGAGGTTGGCATTTGTCAGGTCAGTATAGTCTGCGTTATTTGGAGGTATAATCTGATCATCAGCATCCGTTATGCAGTCACTGTTGCATATTACAATCTGATCATCAGCATTTGTTATGCAGACACTGTTGCATATTACAATCTGATCATCAGCATCCGTTATACAGTCACTGTTGCATATTACAATCTGATCATCAACATCCGTTATGCAGTCATTGTTACATATTACAATCTGATCATCAACATCTGTTATGCAGTCATTGTTGCATATTACAATCTG